>NW_014577227.1:37887-49123 GCF_000485595.1 Priapulus caudatus | reverse complement strand
CTCCTCCTCCTCCTCCTCCTCCTCCTCCTCTTCCTGCTCCTCCGCCTCCTTCTTCCTCCCCGTATGACAAATTTATTTCATAGGCTATTTAAAGCCGATATCGCGGCATATATATAGCACAGAGAATGCAATATTGTGAGTGAAACTGCTATTTTCGTGACGCACGATGTCCTAATGAAACCTTGGCATGATCGCATGTGATTGTACATGTAGTAGTGAGAACGGCTGGGTGAAAGTCCACTGTTGTCACATCTACTAGTTGTTAGCGTCTCCTACGCAATGACGCAAATATAAGGAAACGTCGGCAATGACGCACGCGAGAAGTATTTGTCTCAATGGAGCGAGTCCGCGTGGAAAACTCGTCATTATTTAAACGCAGTGGCTACGCGTCCGGTCATCGATTACAAAGCTCAGCGCAGATTCCAAAATCCACGCCACGATTAGGCCACGCCACCTTTCAAATCGTTGATTTTACTGGATTTACTATTGCTTCAAAAGTTACACAAACACATTTTTTTGATTTGATAAAATACCTAAGGGTAAGTAATATTATGGTAAAAACTTATGGCTTATTGTTTTTTACTGAAAAAATATAGTTGGGTTCACATAAGAAATATATGACCGGACGCGTAGCCACGGCCTTATTTAAAAGCTTATGAAGATTATGGGCTGCTTCCTTGGCCGCTGTGAGAAATTGCGCAGATAGATGTTATAGATGGTTTCACACTGTATAGATCACGTGGCTTGACACGTTCGGGGGTAGAGTTGAATCGAGGTCGGTCGGCGGACGAAAGCAGGAAGATAATACCGGAGCGACAGATATGCCGAGGTGAATAATTGTGAAAGGTGATAAAATTCTTAATCGACTGTCGATATTACCATCTTCGGAGGAAGTTGAGTTATGTATAACTACCTTTTAAAGGGGGTCGTTCATTCCCGTGTCCTTTGATTTAATAAGTAGCGCAGTTTCGTCCGAAAAATCGCGAGTATTGTAATGACTTATAGTAGTGGTAATAGGCGTATGGTAGTGTGCTCAGGTCAACTTTCCATGTTACGCGTACCCTCTGACTATCCAATGTCTAACCAATGTTTGTCTACACTCTAACGTGTCAACGCTATAGCACCAGGTACAATTTTCGTACACCGTATCTAGAGTAGATTTCGGCATGATTGCGTTATACTGCATGTTGACGCTTCAACGCAACTAATGCATCGCACTGCATCGACTTCATCTAGCCGTACTGATCCCAAGAACAAATTACTCCGTCTATTTGCCACAGGAAGCACTTGCGCGTGCCACGCGTGGCACTCTCTCTCTCTCTCTCTCTCTCTCTCTCTCTCTCTCTCTCTCTCTCTCTCTCTCTCTCTCTCGTCCTCATTCTCCCACTTCCTCTCTTCCTCATTTCTCTCTCTCTCTCTCGTCCTCATTCTCCCACTTCCTCTATTCCTCATTTCTCTCTCTTTCTCTCACTTCTTACAACTTACTTTGTGTTGTGTCGAGAGAAGAGCACGATGTCTGCAATCAGGTGCTGCACATCTACGGGGAGCAGTGACGTGTCGCCGAGCACGCGCACGCAGACGCCGTACTTCTCTATGAGCGGCCTGCAACGACAGGTTGCCACGGTGACGCGACCCGTGGCGCCATCGTGAGGCCGGATACGTACTCACATGGAGAGCACGCATACTACAGGCTCACAGTCTCGTCTCACAGTCACGTCATCATCATTATATATATATATATATTAGAGAGAGAGAGAGAGAGAGAGAGAGAGAGAGAGAGAGAGAGGGCTTGCCAGCATTATTGCTACAGGGCAGTAGTAGGCGCACATCAACCGCTTATAATTCCGTGTTTCAGTCATTCCGTATTGAAATTCTCCCTTTTTCTCTTTAGTTAGTTGCAAATCTGAGGCTTTTTGTACTGCGATCCGCAGTGTTCATCTGTTTATTTGATCAACTTTCGTCTCTCTCCGTCTTCGATATAGTCCATTGGACTGTGAAGACTAATAATTATGAGGTTATCATCGTTATGAGATCACACGGTTTGTTTGGGTCACTAGCTCTAGTCAATGAAGAAGTCGATTGATCACATGATCCGTAACACCCGAACAACTGGGCGACAACAACAACTCGCGGCCTTTTCTAACGCTGTACTATATTATAAGCGGTTATCGGTGCCTAATGAGATTTTACACGCATATCAGAATAAGCTGTTGGCTATTGGCGGTACGGCGTGCCAAGTGCATCTGCTCACCGCAGTATAATATATATATATAGCCTATAGGTATATAGGTATCGCAGGTCAGGTGTAGCAGAGCTAGACTTGTGCGAGTCTACATCTATTAAGCATAGCAAAGTAATTATTTGTAGGTACTGAGCGGTGGGGGGGGGGCTTCACCTTGGTGAGACGCAGCCTGGGATGAGATACCTCTTGAGGCTTCCTGGTTGCTTGTCAATACCAGGAGGCACCGTGCAGTGATTCATTAAATGCACGGATTTGCGGGCAGTATGTATGCATGTCGTGACAAAGCCTTCGGAATAAATCGCGCTTAAACATAACCATATAGCAGCCCCCAGGAAAAATATCCTCGAAATTGCTGTACGTTATTACCGATTCATTCAATGCCTGTGTAAATGTCGTGTAAACGTTTTATTTCGCTGTGCCACCCACCAACCCCAATTTAGTACGACTCATATTTGTCAGGGAAATCGCTTAGGATTACTGTCTGCAATCAGGCAATTAATTGTTGTCAGGCGATCGTACGAAGGGCAAAAGCAGTCAGAACACTTGCCTCATGCAAGGTACGACCGCGTTTTGTGTACGCTCCAGATTTTTTTTTCCATGTTACACATAATTTAACCGCGGTTGAATTATTTCTGCCGCGGTAGAAATAAGTATTTCTGAGTACGACGGCCAACCATATACTCGTCGTCGGCCGCAGTTCGTTTCGGAAGAAAGCCGCGGCGTTCCAAACGAGTTAATGATGGCCAGCGCTGGTGACGCGTTGCCACGCAACCGCCCATTCTCTTCCGCCATTGTCTTTCTCGTTCTGATTAGCATCTCAATGCGCGCTCGCGCTATCTCTGATGAGCAGCAACGCATGGGCGGCCACCCGCAGTAATCTATCACTAATTATAATCGCTGCCTCCGGCGCTGTGCAGTCAGCTGCTGCCGCCAGTCTAGTTGGTGGTCGCAGCTAATGTATTCACTAGATTATGTAAATGCGCGCGCGCACCGGTCGTCATTTGCATACTGCATATATCTGCGCGGCGTCCGAGCGAGCACTATATAGTGACCGCTCGGCGGCGTCGCGTGTCACGGGTGAGAAGCCAAGCAGTGGCTGCGGTCACCGGTGACCGTTTTCGTGTTAACATTGACATATACACGCACGTATACTACACACGCACGCACGCACAGACGCGCGCACACACGCGCACAAGCACTTACACACGCACGCACGCACGCACACATTCATGCACGCGCACGCACGCACGCACGCCCGCGCGCGCACACACGTGCATACTTGCGTTCGTTGATTGTAAGAGTTCGATCGTTAGTCCACGAATGTTCGTCGCATTACGTGTAGCTGTTGCGTAACCGCGTTCACGCAGCAACAATGGACGTGCGCTATCTATCGACGACCCGGGGTCTGACCGGGGATCTGGTATCTCTCCTCCTCCCTCTCCTCTGTCTCCTCATCTCCTCCTCCGTCTCCTCTGTCGCCTCCCTCTCCTCTGTCTCCTCACTCTCTCCTCTGTCTCCTCCTCCGTCTCCTCTGCTTCCTCCCTCTCCTCTGCCTTCTCCCTCTCTCCTCTATCTCCTCCTCCGTCTCCTCTGCCTCCTCCCTCTCCTGTATCTCTCCTCCCAGCGGCCGGCTCTGGTTACCCGTGCGTGATCGCACGAGGGCAGGCGGCAGATCCCGGCAGCAACCGCGGGGCCTCGTGTCATCTCTCTCACGCGTGGTCACGACTGCTGAGTGGGTAACATCCCAGTTGGCCTACTCCCGTTTCGCCTACTTCCCATTTCGCCTACTCCCATTTCGCCTACTTCCCGTTTCGCCTACTCCCATGTCGCCTACTTCCCATTTCGCCTACTCCCATTTCGTCTACTATCAGAATGGGCAATATTCCCATTTCGCCTACTCCCATTTCGTCTACTCTCAGAATGGGCAATATTCCCATTTCGCCTACTCCCATTTCGTCTACTCTCAGAATGGGTAATAGTGCCATTTCGTCGTAGTGTTGATATTACAACACATACCAGGAGAAATTAGTGTGGATGCCACCCCGCCTAGTCTATGTATGCTAATCAAAACCACATATTACATTTATAAATGATTATTTAGTGGACAAACTGATGGTAGATAAACTGGGAGGGGGTTGGGAGGGGATTTTTAGTGTAGGCGAATTGGGAGTAGGCGAAATGGGTGTAGACCAACTGGGAGTTTTGCTATAGACGAAATGGGAATTCCGCCATAGGCGAAATGAGAGTAGGCAAACCAGGCATAAACCGCTGAGTGTTAGAGGCGATGGCGCCCACGTTGGAAGCGTAAGCTGTTTACACCAAGTTGGGAGACTATTACATCTAAGTCGGCACTCTGGGGGTGGTGGGGAAACAATAGATCGATCCACGTTATATAGAGAGCAATAATACCGCTGCTGTCCGCCGAAAACAACAAAAACACCACTACCACCACCACCATCGCTAAAAACAACAACAACGACGACATCATCATCAACAACAACAACAACAACAACAACAACAACAACAACAACAACAACACCATCAACAACAACAACAACAACAACAACATGAATAATAACAGCAATGACGTTGATTACGTCAAAAACAAACAAGAGCGTCCGAGCAACTTGTTGCGAGCACCTAACCGGAAAATTTCGTGCAGTCAGATCTTTTTTCCAGCGTAAGTTTTTTTTCCAGCGCGATTTTAGTTTCAATCCGACGCTGGTAGAAGTTGTGGGTATGCTTTAATCCTCCCTGCACTTGTCGTGTAATTGTAGTAGCATAAATTTATCGCGAAAAGAAACGTGTGCTGGCTTTAAAAAATACTCTGTCGAAGACATTTTAACGGTCACGACTGAGAAGAATAAACGTTATGTCATTTCATTGGTTTTTAGCGGATCTCGATTCCCATAAACTATTCGTAAGCTGGTGATATTGCACTTATTTTTCTTGGAGTTACTTTTTCTGTACTAGTTATTCTATACGGTTAAGCGAGCATACGAGTTGTGTTGAATGTAGAGTAACTAGCAATCGGAACACCAACAGACGAATAACACTGGAAGTTTACTGTAAAACTGCCGCATTCATATAGTCACGTTGCCCTTGCTTCTCTTACTCCTATCTCTCCTTTCTTCCGAATACGTGAGGCCGTTTCTGGGTCAAGCGCTCTGATCAAATCGTCTCAGAGATGTGTTGCCATATTTGGCATAGCTGGAATTGCACCAACGGCGCGTTTCTCACTGAAGCGAAAATTGTTAAATAACCAAATCAATATTCTTGACTGAGTCACAGACGCGATGTTACGGGATAACATTGCTGCTTCATTACCATATAATAGCACAAAGCCTGCCTAAGAATGGCAATACTTGACAATTCTGATCGCGTGGTGACCTATGTATTAAAAAGACCACAAACGTAGCGTATTAGTAATGACATTTAGCTTTGTAAAGCGGAACCTATTTTCCATACCTGAACAAACAGCTTATTCGTTTATTAACAGCAACGTATTCTTCTACTATATGCTATAACTGTAACTACATGCAGTAGCCTATACGTATATACTAGTCTATAACATATGTATTTGCCTGCGTCTCCTGCGTTACTATACAACTGTAACGTATTTCTACGTTCATTCTTATGTAGCTGCACGTACTCCGTTTTCTTTCTACTACGGGTTTTATTGGCCCCGCTGGTTTATTAGTTGATAGCAACTGCATGGAGGCCGAGTTAAAATGCGCATCGTGATGGGCAGCACGGGTTTACACGGTTCACCGATCAAGTAATAACTTATTTTACGCGAGTGCAATAGTCGTTTTCAGCACGACAACGACGTGGAATCAGTACGTGTCTGACTGAGTTACCCTAGCTGCGACAGATTTCTGGCTGCGTGCTTTTGTAGTTTATTTGCCGCGTAGGGACACTTGCCGACAGGCGACCGTGTTCACTAAGGTTAGATAGAGCCGTTTCACGCGGTGATAAAAACGTTGGTGATGTTGATTGACTGTATACGCACCGAGCATACCGCGCTCGGCTAACACTAATATTTTATACCCGTGCACGCGCGCATTTAGGTGCACTTTGTGCTGAACGCCTTGCTGACACTAAGTCTAATTTCAACGGCAGCGAGCCTGAAATGAAGCCATTGCTCATCAGGGTAGCTGAACGCTGCCCGGGAAACCACCGGCGAGGACTGAAAACATCGGTGATTTAACATCGGTGATTTATTGCTCTCGCTCGCGATTATCTACTCCTGTTGGTATGCAGCTGCAGCAAAGCTCTATAGCTGAATATCGAGTTACGCTTGTAGGAGTGAGTGGATTTCCCACGGCTCACTTAATGCTCATGCGGTGATAATTTGAGCAAATACTTAGGGTTAATTGCTCGCAAACAACGTTGTCTGTGCAGCGGTCTGCACTGATCCCGCGCGGATTTCTCCGTATATAGTAGAGATTTTCGCACGAAGTATCGTTACAGTGTATTGAAAAATTTGGCGTCGTATTCATTCACGCTGAAAACTGTAGTTCGTGGTCAAATAATGCGATAGCAGTGAGAATCGTCATTCGAATTGCAGAAGTCACGATTATATGACAACACGGGCAAAATTTGTTTGACAGCTATGTCTGTATAGGGGATACACCCCCCAGTTAAGGTGATAGAGGATATAGAGCTAAGAAGTGATAGAGAAACATTTGCTGTCAGATCATATACATTCAATTGATAAAATACAAGAGAAAGCTTCAGTGTTCTAATCTCGCATCGTTGTTAACTAACTCCTGTCACTGCCGACCGAAATGTTACCTCGTGAATCCAAAAAGGAAAGTGACAAAGAATAATGAAAATTTAAAAGTAGCGGAAAGAAAATCCGTGATAAGTAGGAGTATTAGGCATAGGAAAGCCAAAGATATGGTGACGTTTCCCACTTCCTTCCGCCACGTTTCGGCTCTGAACTAGTCCACCTACCCTAGCGCCCTCTGGTATATTTCTGGACCCCCAGGGCTGTTATATCGGTTAATTATTCAATTAATTATTTCAAGTATAGGCACCGGCGATCGCACTGGACTCAAAGGTCTTTTGACATCTGTTCAATTTCCCGATGCGACGTCTTGGCATCACCAATTACCTGTAGAAGGCTCTCGTGCCTTGCGGTGGCATACTTTTTACCGATGCTTTTGATACATTTAGCGATGCGTCTACTGAGCGATATATGTGTGCGCGAAGAGCATATATTATAATATACACACATAAGTACATTATATCAAGAGCAGATAAAGAAGGAGAGCGTACAACGGTAAAATGCTGAAACCATGCTGCAGTATTAGTCGAATTAATAAACTTTTCCCGTTTTATTTTGACGATCCTTTGCAGTATTATTGATTAGCTGTACGCTCTCCTTCTTTATACGCTCTTGATTATATGCGGCAGTCGTAATGCCGTCTTCCTAGGCGGTTTATGAGCCTAGACAGCGGTAGGAGCTGTGTCACTGGGCCGTAGCTAGCGGGGGGCAAGGGGGTAGTTACCTCCTAGAGGAATGTAGCCATATCGTGGTCAATGGTGGTGACCTTCCCAGAACACACCACGCACGTGGCTTTGCCCCCCCCCCTCTCCTGACCGCCAGGCAAAGTGGATTAGCTCATTCTGTTTACGATTGAAGAAGCTCTGCATGTTAACCGCATCGGGGATCGACGCATCACGGTGCGAGACAGAGAGAGAGATTTATATTACTATATTATTATATATAACTATATTTAATACACGTTAACCCTCTCCGGGAAATATGCTTAGCCTTGGCAGTATAGGCGCATGTACGGCCGCCTCGGTAGCCGTCGCACGTCTTGCATAGCGTGGGTATAGCGTGGGATATTATGCACGTGGTGTCCACGGTATGCGTCTGTATTTCTATCGGCGTCTAGCGAGTCACGGAGTGGATTACTTCTGAGCAAAGGTCCTCTTCTAGGTGGTGTGTGCGCACCGATGTTATTTGCCGCAGAGTGAAGCCAAGGCAGAGTTGAACCTTTGATGTGTGAATGCCAAGAGAGCGTCGTGTTACTAATAATGTATCGTCTATTCCTGATCGTATTACGGACCGCGAATATTATGCATATAGAATCATGTTTATATGCATGTGTCTTCTATCTCCCCCCGTGAGAACCCAGTGGTCCCTGTACTGTATGAAACGCTGCGGGGTAATTGCTGCCTGTATATAATAGGCGCTGTCGTGTAAGAGCCGAGCCACATCCAGAGTATTATAGCTAATAGAAGGCATTGCAGCTTATTAATGTAATAGGTTCGGTATTAGTTGGCTACGAATGGAAGGAAAGATTATCTTAAGGGCAGAGTCGAGTGTCACGAAATAATCGTCATTTGATACCTGGGGCGGGAGCGGAGCATGGATTTACGCGGGTGGGCGGGCGTGTGTGCGTGCGTGCGTGCATGTGTCTGTGCGCGCCCGCGTAGATGCGTGCGTGCGTGCGTATGTTTGTGTGTGAGCGTGCGTGTGCACGTTTGTGTGTGTAACTGTGTATAAGTGTATGCGCGTGCTTGGGAGTGCGTGTGTGCACGTACATGTGTGTGCACGTGCGTGCGCGTGCGTGTGTGTGTGCAGGGATATTTGGGCTCGCACGAACAGACCGATCCCTACAATAGGTACGATATGCAAGGGTCCTGGGACATTTTCTCCCGAAAAACAAATACATAGTTCTATGTGATGCAGTTGACGCGGTATTTCCTTAGTGTTTCTCACACAAGATTATGGTTATCTTATATATTTAAGAGTAATCTACTCATTCTCGCAGATTAAACAAGAAATAGCAGCATTTACGATTCGCCTGAAAGAACCACGGCTTGTTCAAACACTGTCGGCATTCTGTTTGCATATATTCCGTCTGCTTTCTGTCTGCATTTTGCATCCGGCGCGTTCTGGCCTTGATTCATATATAGGCATCACATGTTCCTCTAGAAGAAGAAAACGAAAAGGGCAAAACTCACTGCAGCGGCGACGACCAACCGTAACGTTCATCGTCAAAGTCGCGGCGACTGACCCCAGCCACACTGCAGGCGTTAACGACTGACCCCCAGCCACACTGCAGGCGTTAGCGACTGACCCCAGCCACACTGCAGGCGTTAACGACTGACTCCCAGCCACACTGCAGGCGTTAACGACTGACCCCAGCCACACTGCAGGCGTTAACGACTGACCCCAACCACACTGCAGGCGTTAACGACTGATCCCAGCCACACTGCAGGCGTTAACGACTGACCCCAGTTAAAGAGAGTATAGAAACATTAAGACTTTGGTAGTAAATAGATTTCGTATTTATTTAGCATTATATTTTATTGAAACGCTCCAAGTGCCTGTGATCTGTGTTACCCAATAGTTCCAATGATGAGGTGTGCCAACGTAAAGCTTTCGTACAACACACACAACGCACTATCTGTGTAAGAATAAATTTGCACCTACGGTCTTTTGATGACACGTACTTTATCGTGCACAGGACAAGTACTCACAAGACTCTACAAATTACAAGTTGTATACACAACTTTGCAAGTTACAATTTTACTTACAATTAATTGCATTTACAAGTTGTACATGCGGTATGAGTAGACGATCGATTTTCATATCAGATATCGCCTTTTCAATACTGACCATTTATCATCCGTCTATATCGGTACAATGGTCTGTGCATCACGCTGACTAATATATTAGTCTGTGCATGCTAATCCGGCCAGCAAGTAGCCGCTAATATTCATTCATTCAGTGTATCCGATAAGGATCGCCACCTGTTACGCAATAATTTCCGTGATGCGGAAAGACGATGAACGCGCACGACACATGAAGGTCGAGCTTAGATCGCCGACGCAGACGAGAGCTGTTGCTTCAGGGCTTCAGTCTATGAAAGCGAGACTGGAACTTGGACCCTGGATGTTTTCCGGGGGCGGAGGCAGTGCGTGTGCAACGAATTATGCACGATGCGGAAATCTTTATCGACTGCGTGTTTTGCCTCGTCTTGCTTTCATCCTTACCATCAGCTCTTTACATGTTTTAACTCAGCGTCCACGCAATGTGTAAGCTCGCAAGTTACGTCGGGGATGGATAGAAATAAATCGGCTACAATATACGGGGTGTCGCAGGAAAGCGATCTTTTTTATTCGCAACGTCGTCTACTAAACGTATACAGTAGAGCGGCGACCAGGTTCCTCTGTTACCCACTTTCACGCCCTGATTGTTCCCGCATTTGCCACCATATCCTCGTTAATAACGTTTCGAATATAATTACACGTATTGTTCGCTTATTAATCTAGATCTGCTCTAATAATTTCGATATGGGCACACAGTATCCCCAATTCCGTTTATCCCACTCGCGGACATACACTCTGCGGGCTTCTACTCTAATATTTGCTAGTGCGACCGGAAGAGGCGGCGTTATCAAATATAGCAATAATGTGCTCTTACTGAAATTGTATAGACATGCAGGTAATAAGTTATGTTTGACTTTCACATCTAAGCTGCTGATCGCAGCCTTTAGATCGTATTATTGCAATTATTATTGGCAATACAACTTGCAGTGCCTCAGTAACCTTATCCGTGTGCTGTTTTTCCATGGTCTCACCTTTTGTTATATATCCCGTCCGTTCCCTATCTTGCTCCCAGTCACTTTATTGTGTGGCCTGATTTAATAACCTTCCTATTTAATTCCTATTTAATTTTCCTATTTTCCTTTCTATACCAGTGGCACGGTGCACGGAAGTAACGGATTACTGTCGGTTTACCCTCATTTTAGGTGAGAGTAAATCACTTTAGCTGTCAGTCGATGCATCGTTTGTTCACGCTGATATTAGTTACCCGAAACTACTCTCTATAGCTTACGACAACTAATGCAGATTCGCAAACATTGCAGTCATGCGGAGGTTTGTTGTCGGCAGGGCTCACTTAATCATCATATATTTAGTGTGCTCGCGGCTACATCCTTTTAGATAACGTTTTATATATATATATAT
>NW_014577227.1:18172-33893 GCF_000485595.1 Priapulus caudatus | reverse complement strand
CTTAATCATTCATATATTTAGTGTGCTCGCGGCTACATCCTTTTAGATAACGTTTTATATATATATATATGGCACGTCAGCATAACACTGATGTTATTTAGCGCTTGACGAAAAATCGCTTTGCTGAAAATGCCTATCTTAATATCCCTGCGTATAAAACCAAATCGCGATGGCCTTGTCGGCCTTTCACAGAGCGATGTCTGGCGTTTATATCTGCTACCACATGAGCCCGGAAAATCGTAAAGCCTATATTTGGTAATCATGTAGTCCCGCTGTGTACTTACTAGCTAACTCCCGCGTGGCGATATATGTTTTGGCGTGCTCGTTACGATGGACGGAGCGTCACAGAGGGAAGGAGAGAGAGAGACAGAGAGCAGAGAAGAGAGAGAGAGAGTAGAGAGAGAGAGAAGAGAGTAGTGACTGACCCCAGCCACACTGCAGGCGTTAACGATTGACCCCAGCTACATCGCAGGCGTTAGTGACTGACCCCAGCCACACTGCAGGCGTTAACGATTGACCCCAGCTACATCGCAGGCGTTAGTGACTGACCCCAGCCACACTGCAGGCGTTAACGACTGACCCCAGCCACACTGCAGGCGTTAACGACTGACCCCAGCCACACTGCAGGCGTTAACGACTGACCCCAGCCTTACTGCAGGCTGGCTGCAGTCGCTTATGAACTTACAGAATGAATTGTGGCGTTCTTTCCGTTGTAAGCGAATTTAATTGAAAGTGTTTTATAAGCAACGAAGTATGCAGTAGCCGCCTTTTATATGTGCCTCAACCATTTTCAGTTTGAGGGTTCTTGCATACTCGTAAAGCATTGAGGCAAATTCTGTTGGAAATTCAGGAATGGAAATTGGAATTGGAATTGGAATTGGAATTGGACAAATTGGAATTGGTTCAGGCAAATTCTGTTGAAATGTGTTTAGTCCCATTTCTATGGTTATGGCACCCCAGCATGACCTTGACTGGCTGCTCTGATTTTTTTCATCCACAATAATTTATTTTCGCAAACGGTCAAATTCGTTTTCCAATAAATACAAAGTGGCCATTTTATTTATTTCGCACCAGGCATTTAAAACTGCCAAACTGTTTAGGTTTTTACTGTTTATTATGTTTACTTCTTGGATGGTGTAAATACATGCCTGTCAGCGGTAGAAAAAAAAAGAGGAAAGCTTATTGCCTTAGATCGGACCACATGTTCAAAGTCTGTTTTAATTCGTTTCTCAGCTTCCAGGGTGCAAACGCGTTCTTACAATGTAAGCAACGTTAAAAATGTTGTATACACACTCCTAACTTAATTATCGGTTTTTGCTTCCAAACATTTTACATAGTAACTAGCAAGGGCGATTTATTTTGGATCTTTCCGACATGTACCGCCATGCTTAGCGACTCAATGGTGTTTGCCAAGCCAATGGGCATTGAATACATCTTCCACGATTGTAGGTCCATCGGTTCAAGATAAATGAGAAAGCAGATGGATTAGATACACTATAGCACCGACTCTTAACTCTTATGTGACACTGTGTCCACGTACTGTGATCCTATGTAATTGCTGTTGGCTGCATGGGCCAACTACTTATGGTTATCCACAATTTGGGATGTGTTGTCGCTGACACTTTCATTATAATATGCCGTATTAAATAATAACGAGATCGTCATATGAAACCCTCGGCAAACCATTAGGGGATGCAGCAAATAGGTACCTAGTGGTTCTGTGTGAAATAAGCTACGCTTATATAGGTGCTGGTGTAGATTGACTGTTTGTGCTTCCACGTAAAACAGGCGCCACTAGGCCCGAGCCATATGTTATGATTTTCGATATTTGAACTATTTTGCTTATAGAGCTGGCCGTTATTCCCACGCGTGCAGATAATTCTTTTGATCCCCCCTTGCATAGTTGCAGGTGATGTAGGGTTTCACGCTTGTAATTTCCCCTCTGCATAGTTGTAGGTGGGCGATGGTTTCACGCTATAGTAACAGTAGCAGCAGCATGCAGCAGATGTGGCCAGCGGATTAGAAATGCTCTATGCATGTGTTTAATATATTAGCTCGTTACTGGAATGGATGAATGCAAGTAAAGCAATGGTAAATTGGCACAAATCGTAAACGGTTTTAATGTTCCGGAGTAATTTGGCTCTCTGAGTTGTTGTTGGCATCAGCGAGTGATGCATGCACACGCATGTGAGAAACGGGAATAGTCGATTGGCTTTTTGGGCGCAATCTATTTTCCACATTGGAAAATTTGTCGTTGTCTTTGTGATTGACTAAGTGAGATTTTATACATGTTTTTTTTTCTCTGTATGCAAACAAGAGAACGTAGCATTCATTGGTCAGCATAGCAATGTTATCTGGTCGAATCAGAAGCTCGTCGCGATTGGGGACAAACGTTTTGACCAAGTTCCACTGTTAGATAGATTTGTACACCCGTCCCTAATTGAGTGAAGTCATAGTGGCGTTTCTCGTCTGCTTAGTTCTAGAGGAAAATTGCACATAAGTTGCCAAATTCGTTGTTTGTTTTTTTATTCGTTGCGTTTGATATTCGCAAAGCTTTGATGTTCAGCAGAAGCAGTAAATGTGTCTACCCGATCCAAGAAATTGCATAAAGAAATTGCAAAATGAATTACCTCCAGCATTGCCACACGGAAAACTCCCGCTACGACTGTGACATTGATTCGCCTGTGCCCTGTGTAATTGCGCTTGTCCCATACAACAGTCAGCTGCGAGCGGCAATAGTTGTAACTGTCAGAGTTCAGCAGTAAATTCTGAAATCGATAGTAATTTACAGAAGCATTTTATACTCATAGCTAATCGTATAAGTACTCTAGTCATGCACCTTCGGCAAAACTTAACTCTTTCTCGTATGTTTACGGGCGGTTAGCGTCGTATTTGCACACGTTTGGACCATGATTCGGCATGTTTATAAGGTTATCCGACGTAAGCGATATCTGGCGTATCAATGTACTGTGAAACTATGAAACTAGGGTCGTGTTACTTCCCTGGTTGCAAATCGTCAGAACATTTTAAAAAACCGCAAACAAACTCTAATGCAACTCTAGTTCTAATCCCGTACACGCTCTTTATTGACTACAGTAATAGAAATATTGCAACGTTAGAATATGTTAATAAATAAACATAATTAACAATGGGAATTCTCTATTGCTCAAGTCATAATTCGTGCGCAATCTAATTAGAATCGTAATATCGTCATGCGACCCGGAGAGGTTCATCGGGACGTGGGTTTGCTGCTCACGTATCCGATACGTCAATTTAATGGTGATGACAGCAGGGTGCATTCGATAGGCTAATTTGCGTAGCTTAGAGCAGTTCCTGGACATCCGGTGGTCACTTCACCTTACGTTGACATGTGACGATTACGTGTTGGAATCGATGAGAACAGCCCGTAGCAATGTGGCTCGCCTGTTTTCTTCTTGCAGGGCGGTTCTACGCTGGAGCTGTGCATCTCGAAGTGGTGGGCCAGCATCGGTTGCGTAGAGGTCGACTACACTCTCTCGTTCTCGGGCCTTCAGGTGGCGTCTCGGGAGATCAACATGGTAAGATCTGACGCCGACCCACCGCGCAATACCTACTGCTGAGGGGGGAGAGGTGGGAAGTTTAAAAACGTTATTTTAGATGATCATTTCCAGTTTAGCGTGATCAGTTCGCGTAATAGAAGTTTCCTAAATTTCTGTGCATTTCAACAGAGTTCGTTTCTCGTCGGTGTAATTTATGATTTAATCTGTGATGTAACGGCCATACTGCATCCAATTACAATCCACAGTGCATATATAATTCGGTCGTTCGCATTCAGTGCTATATATATCCGAGTGTAATGTCGTCCACAGAAGAAGCGGAGTTTCATCCAGCATGCAGCCGAAGGAATCGCGCGCATAGATGTGCGCTCAACGCTGAAGTACGAAGAAATTTCTCCCAGCATTGTGTTGAAAACCCTGGTGCAGGTATTACGGTAAGTCAACCCATGCTAAAACCGACGCCGCATTTGTCTTGCCGCTCAACCCCCATGCAAAACATATAACGGAATATTAACGAAAAACTTCCGTTGGACATCACACTCTGTTCTATGACACGTTGTAGGCCAACTGAGAGCAAATGGCACGCATTGAGCTCCAGGGACTTGCTACCAGAAGGAAGACAGATTTATGAATATGTGCTGACATATCAATTTCACCTGGTGAGTTTATCTACATATGGTTTCCTATGTACACCCTTAACACATAAGATACCTCTTTGTATGCTGTTACCTTTTTTAAAAGGTGTGGATATTTTATTCATAATATTAAATCCAGTATATACTATAAACACATCATATATAGATGGAGTGCGTTTGAATGTATAAACCAATAGATGGAAATAATTAACGAATTACCCATGTATGTAATTTGTTCACCTACAATTTTACGTTTTTACACTTTTTGTGTTTGTCTTTAAACTACCTGGCATTGTGCCACTTTAAATGCTTGAATACAGAGCAAGAATGGAGAAGTCACCCCTACATGTCCTTGGCTCAGTGACCTGCTGTATGAGTCCGAGTATGAAGCACAACTATGGATGCTTTTCGATGGCAACAAGGAGCTGGTTGCTAGTGGTGATGCTTTTCCTCATCAGGTTCGTACCAGCGAAGCGCCTGGAGAAGTGAACAGCCATTGTGAACGGTTCTATGCTGCACAATGTATCCAGACACGCATACACTCCTAACCATTATAAGAAATCCTACGTTATACAGTTACACCTAGTCACACTCCTGCTCATAGGCATTATTAACAGCACACAATATACCAAGACATACACCCACTCACTGCCATTATTTTAAGGTTCATATATTATACAATATGCCTAGACATGCACCCAATCACAAACCTACATAACATTGTACAATGTGCCCAGGCATATAGTCATATATAGTCAATACGTTTATATAGTCATATCCTGAATGCTTGATTGTGTATATATTAAGGCTTTACACTATCATTGACTGTTTGTTTACAACTTTTCTTAACCATTTTGCTTACAGTACACCACCAAGATTGATAAGGGCGATTACACCCTAAAAATGCACGTACGGCATGATCGGAAAGAATTGCTAGAAAAAATAAAAGACACTTCCATGCTGATATATGTATGTCTATTACTAATTTCTGCTTACAATATGTCAGACTTTGTGAACTGGCTATAATCATGGCAACACCTGGTATGGCCAATGTATCGCCATTTGTACAAGTTTAGAATTAATAGAAAGTTAAACATTTTCTATATCATAGTATTATGTATGCATACAGACAATCTTATACACATGTGCACGGGACTCATGCATGCACACACACTCACTCATGCATATATGCTGGGATCAAAGCTTTGCCATTCATTTCCATTTATATAATTATGCGTTACGTGTGTTTACGTGTAAAGTTACTCAAATATGATGCCCGCAAACGCAGACGAGACGGGTCTGTTTTATGCATCTGTCCTGCCGTGTACATTTAACTAACTCGCAGCGTGTCTGCATTTCAGCACAAGCTCACTGGCAACAGCAACAGTCTGTCGCTGGACGTTTACTCAAACCTCGCGAACGCCATGTCGTATGGCAAGAAGTTTGGCACGTACAACTGCCCGCGCTGTGTCGTCTGCCCGATCTTCGTCGCTCCACTAGCCGAGGAAAAGTAAGCACACAGGCGTTTCACGGCCCTGCGTTGCCACGGTGATCGTAGACAGCAGTTAATTGTCAAGGATAAACTTTATTCGAGGAGAGCGACCCCCACTGTGTTAATTAAAACTGAGTGTAATGATTTGAGTGTGCATTACGTGAGATTCGCCTGTCAGGGACATATAATTATTACATGCGAGGTTTATGTGAGTGTGCATTGCCAGGAGTAAATAATCGATTTACTTTCATTATTTACTCCTAATATTATATATAGCTGCTTATATTTGTCTTCTGGTAATAACTTAACGTAATTACAATATAAAACTCCGCGCTACGACTGTGACATTGATTCGCCTGTGCCCTGTGTAATTGCGCTTAAGTCGCCATACAACAGTCAGGCTGCGAGCGGCAATAGTTGTAACTGTCAGAGTCGCATTGTAAATTCTGAAGATCGCATAGTAATTACACAGAAGACATTTATACTGCATAGCTAATCGTATGAAGTACTCTAGTCATGCACCTTCGGCAAAAACTTAACTCTTTCTCGGTATTTAGCGGGCGGTTAGCGTGCGTAATTTGGCACACGTTTTGGAACCATGATTCGGCATGTTTATAAGGTTATCCGACGTAAGCGATATCTGGCGTATCAATGTACTGTGAAACTATGAATACTTAGGGTCGTGTACTCCCTGGCTTGCAAATCGTGCAGAACATTTTTAAAAAACCGCAAACAAACCTAGATGCAATCTAAGTTCTAATCCCGTACACGCTCTTTATTGACTACAGTAATAGAATATTGCAACGTTAGAATATGTTAATAACATAACATAATTAACAATGGGAATTCTCTATTGCTCAAGTCATAATTCGTGGCGCAATCTATTAGAATCGTAATATTGTCATGCGAACCCGGAGAGGTTCATCGGACGTGGTTTGCCTGCTCCACCGTACCGATACGTCAATTTAATGGTGATGACAGCAGAGGGTGCTATTCGATAGCTAATTTGCGTAGCTTAAGAGCAGTTTCCTGACATCCGGTGGTCCACTTCACCTTAACGTTGACCATGTGACGATTACGGTTGGGATATCGATGAGAATACAGTCCCGTAGCATGTGGCTCGCTGTTTTCTCTTGCAGGGGGCGTCTGCTCGCTGGAGCTGTGCATCTCGAGTGGTGGGCCAGCACGGTTGCGTAGAGGTCGACTACAACTCTCCGTTCTCTGGGACCTTTTCAGTGTGGCGTCCTCGGGAAGATCAACATGGTAAGATCTGACGCCGACCAACCGCGCAATACTACTGCTGAAGGGGGAGAGAGTGGGAAGTGTGAAACAACGTATTTTAGATGATCATTGCAGTTTTGCGTGAATCAGTTCGGCGTAATAGAATTTCCTAAATTTCTGTGATTTCAACAGGAGTTCGTTTCTCCGTCGGTGTAATTTTATGATCTAACTCTGTGATGTAACGGCCATACTGCAATCCAATAAAATCCACAGTGCATATATAATTCGTTCGTTCGCATTCAGTGCCTATATATATCCAGTGTAAATGTCGTCCACGAAGAAGCGAGTTTCAATCCAGCATGCAGCCGAAGGAACGCAGCGGCATGAAGATGTGCGCCTCAACGCTGAAGTACGAAAGAAATTCTCCCACATTGTGTTGGAAAACGCTGGTGGCAGGTATTACGTAAGTCAACCCATGCTAAACCCGACGCCGCATTTGTCTTGGCCGCTCAACGCCATCAAAACATATAACGAATATTACGAAATCTTCGCCGTGGACATCACACCTCTGTTCGTGACACGTTGTAGGTCCAACTGAGAAGCAAATGGGCAAACGCATTGAGCTCGCAGGGACTTGCTACCAAAGGAAGACAGAATTATGAATATGTGCTGAATAATCATTTCAACACTGTGAGTTTATCCTACATATGGTTTCCGAATGTACACGCCTTAACACATAAGATACCTCTTTGTATGCTGTTACCTATTTTAAAAGGTGTGGATATTTTATTTCATAATAGTTAAATGTCCAGAATATATTATAAACACATCATATAATATGATGGAGTGCGTTTGAATGTATAAACAAATAATGGAAATATATTAACGAATTAGCCCATTAATGTAATTTGTTCACCGACCATATTATCGTTTTACACTTTTTTAATGTTTGTCTTTAAAGCTACTGGCATTGTGCCACTTTAAATGCTTTGAATGATCAGAGCAAGAATTGGAGAAGTCACCCCTACATGTCCTTGGCTCAGTGACCTGCTTGTATGAGTCCGAGTATGAAGCACATCTTATGATGTTTTCGGATGGCAACAAGGACTGGTTGCTAGTGGTTATGCTTTTCCTCATCAGGTTTCCGTACCAGTGAAGCGGCCTGGAGAAGTGAACAGCGCATTGTGAAACGTTCTATGCTGCACAATGTATACAGACACTGCATACACTCCTAACCATTATAGAAATCCTACGTTATACAGTTACACCTAGTCACACTCCTCGCTCATAGGCATTATTGAACAGCACACAATATACAAGACATAACACCCACTCACTGCCATTATTTTAAGGTTCATATATTGTATACAATATGCCTAAGACATGCACCCAATCACAAACCTAACATAACATTGTAGAATGTGCCCAGCATATAGTCATATATATCAATACGTTTATTATAGTCATATCCTGAATGCTTGATTGTGTATATATTAAGCTTTACACTATCATTGACTGTTTGTTTACAACTTTTCTTAACCATTTTGCTTACAGTACACCACCAAGATTGATAAGGGCTTACACCCTAAAAATGCACCGTACGGCATGATCGGAAAGAATTGCTAGAAAAAATAAAAGACACTTCCATGCTGATATATGTATGTCTATTACTAATTTCTGCTTACAATATATCAGACTTTGTGAACTGGCTATAATCATGGCAACAATCCTGGTATGGCCAATGTATCGCCATTGTGTACAAGTTTATGAATTAATAGAAAGTTAAACATTTTCTATATCATAGTATTATGTATGCATACAGACAATTTATACCACATGTGCACGGAGCTCATGCATGCACACACACTCACTCATGCATGATAGCTGGGATCAAAAGCTTTTGCCATTCATTTCCATTAATATAATTATGCGTTACGTGTGTTTACGTGTAAAGTTACTCAAATATGAGCCTGCCGCAAACGCAGACGAGACGGGTCTGTGTTTATTGCATCTGTCTGCCTGCCGTGTACATTTAACTAAACTCGCAGCGTGTCCTGCATTTCAGCACAAGCTCACTGGCAACAGCAAACAGTCTGTCGCTGGACGTTTACTCAAACCTCGCGAACGCCATGTCGTATGGCAAGAAGTTTGGCACGTACAACTGCCGCGCTGTGTCGTCTGCCCGATCTTCGTCCGCTCCACTAGCCGAGGAAAAGTAAAGCCACAGAGGCGTTTCAACGCCCTGCGTTGCCACGGTGATCGTAGCAGCAGTTAATTGTCAAGGATAAACTTTATTCGAGGAGAGCGACCCCACTGTGTTAAATTAAAAACTGAGTGTAATGATTTGAGTGTGCATTTACGTGAGATTCGCACTGTCAGGGACATATAATTATTACAGTGCGAGGTTTATGTGAGTGGTGCATTGCCAGGAGTAAATATATCGATTTACTTTCATTATTTACTCCTAATATTATAATAGCTGCTTATATTTGTCTTCTGGTAATAACTTAACGTAATTACAATATATATATATATATATATATATATATATATATATATATATTCATTACTATGAACTGTAGATAGTAGTGATAGCTGTATGGCATTTAGGAGTACAAACTGTGTTTCGCTTTCAGAGTCGGCTAAGGCTGGCAGTGCCAGGCAACTATCTGCTTGGTACCTATCACATTTCCAAAGGATGAACTGGGCAAGAAAGCGAACACCTATCCATATAAGTACATCTTGGCCGAGCCAGCAAAAGAAGCCCTCAAAGTCGGCATTGGCGCGAGAAGGAGAAAAACAAGGATAAGAATAAGGAGGAGGAGTCCGTGAGGCACTCAGAGATTCTGAAGATCAGCTGGTTGTCAAAGTATGGCTAATAGATATGATGAGACACATGATTGATGCAGATAACCTCTCTCTTCTCGTCTTCTCGTTCTGTCTTTTCAAAGGTTGCTCATATACCATGTCTTTGGCAGTAATACGCTGCTATTCCATCATCTTGATGGCAGGCAGCTGGCATAATTATGTTAGTTATACCCCGCGTCACAGCCATGGCCCCGATCTCACTACGCTCTAAGAGGCGTGGTGGAATACGCTGTAGAACGCAGTATGAACGTCTATGGACGTACTGCGATCGCGATCGAGCGTGGGCAGTCAGCGTGAGCGGTGAGAGCGTGCCAAACTTTGAGCATGTTGAAAACAATTGTGGTGCGAGCGTGGCGGAAAGACAGCGGAGTGCGGGCGTATTAGAGACGATGGAAGGCGTAGTACCCACGTAACTCGAGCGTAGTACCGAACTTAATGATCATATCGCAAGCGTGTCGGGTGCGTGAAAATTGTCACTTCTCAAGCACGATGTCAATACGTCCATGGAGATGTCTGCGACTGACCACGCTTTCGCTATGATCATGGTGGCGTCTCTAGCGCTCGACCCGTTCGTACTATCGATGTACTACGCCCGAACACGTCTCAGACCACGCGTTGTGGCAATTCGTAATTACGTGTTTAGTTGCGTCAATACCATGCTCAGATCACGTCCTGCGAACTTGGGTATTAAATTGGGGTGCTACCCTGGCCACCCCACCAGTTCAGTGTCCACTATGGATGAGATAATACTACTCCATGGCCATGTTTCTCGTAGAAGGGACAACTCGAATTACTTGATTGCCAAGCGTCATCCCTGCTGAGGAGGATGAGGAGGAGAAATAGAAGTCTTTTGCGGCATAGTTGTAGCATACTATTATACTATTGTGGGTATAAAATCAGTAGAAATCATCTTGATGTGAAAACAGCACAGCAGAAAGAATGATGATGTCTAGAACGCGGCGGCGGTATTTATATGGTCGTTGCCAGCGCAGTCGGCGCCTGACTAGAGCGTGATTAAGTCCACACTAGGAGCGTAACTGGCGCGGCAGTTAAGACGCAGTGAGCGTTGCTTAGGGCGCAGTGAAAGCGTCGTTTGAAGCGCAATGCGATCTGATTGGTCGCAATAAAGAGGCAGGAAGTGGCAGTGGCAAGCGTGATGCGCGGCGTGGTGTTGAGTGTGGTATGAGGCATGGTGAAAGCTTGTTTGGGCGCAATGAGAATCGGGGTAAAGACGCACTTAGATCGTAGTATTGGCGCTGGGGGCCAATTGGCCACGCTCTCACCACGCTCGCCAATTTTTGAGCGTGGGGCGATCGTGATGAGCGTAGCTCTAGTGTAACGGGGCCTTTAGGGGATGATGCGGCTGAGGTAATGTCGGACTGCAGATTTTTGCAGCGAGCCTTCCACCAGCTCACGTTAGAAAAATGATCATTAATTTTCAGAATTTATTGACTCGTTCTATAGCGAAACCGAAGGCGGCCTTGCAGCTTTATTGGTAATCCAAACATGTGATAAAGTAAGAGACTTCCTGCATCCATTGCATTCTCGCATTGTATTTTTCATGGAGGGAGAAATCTTTAAATTATAATGCTGTTTATGATAAGAATATCAGTTACTGTTACCCAGCCAATTGCACATCGCCCTAATTATTAAACTTGTAATATTTATCCTCCTCGTAAAATGATCGCCTTCTGGTCTGCATATCTCCTTGCGTATGGTTCAGTTGATTACAAGCAATTAAATTAAACGTTGTGAGATAATTAGGCACTATGGCAAAGGTGCCCTCCAAGGCCAAGTTGTTCTAAGAGATGTCTACCCTCAGCTGGACTATTTAACTGTAGTATATCTACTGATGTATGCTTATGTGGTCTCTAGGTTATGCATCTACTGTGGATGCTCATCCTTGTAGGCCAGAACATCTCAATTCTCTATGAACCCTTAGGAACTTGTAACTCACTGAAGGCCACAGGGCCACAGGGGCTCACAGTACCACAGGGCCACACGAAACAGTGAAACAGGGGTTCTTAAGCAATGTAGACCATGTACACAAAAAAAAAAAAAAAAAAACCCAAAATAAAAAAGACTTAAACTAACCTATAACCTATAAACTATGTAGACCAGTGTAAACCTATAACCTCTCTGGGCTAATGTACCACCATATAGGGAATACCTATTTGAGGCCATGTGTCACTGTGATAATTACCGGTTCTGTCATGTACCACGGGTTAATACGGGCGCAGTAAGCTTTGTAATACTGCTGAGGTACTCGTGTTGGCTCCTGTCCCTATGGAGTCCGTGCCAGAGAAATATGGATAATATATTCGGAGATATTAGTCAAACACATTTTTCATGCACTGCTCGTTAGTCATTTCAATTAACCTTACAGCCATTTATTTTCTGCGGAAACATATGTTCCATTAGGACTGCCGAAATCTCCCTCGTAACAGGTTAAATCATTTTATCTCGCGATGCGGCAGTTACATCGTAGCGCGTACGTTATAATCACACTGGATAGCTTGTTGTGAGAACACGGATGGTAATCGGTGTGCGCACGGCTGAGACGATCCGTGTATCGAGCAGGCAGTTCGCTACGATGTCAAGGAGTTTTACGTCTAAGTGCTGCCGTGATAAGTCGGCAGTGAGGAGTGTGAGAGCGTGGCGCGCTCGGCTAGGTTGGCGACATTGTAACCTCAGGAAATATAATAGTTTTAACCGCTGTGAGAATAATTTAACCGGCGTTAAATATAGCCTTTTACCCAATCAGAGGACTGCGTTACACATATTAAACTGCAGAAAATTATTTTACACGTTGAATTTAATGTGGCAACAATGCTCTGATTGGCTAAAAGGCCATAATTTTACCGTGGTTGAACTATTTCTACTGCAGTAAAATAATTATCCGCGTAAAAATATCATTTCTGAATACGAGAGCCACTGTAAGCGAGCGCGCTGCTCTCATCACTGCCTCACTGCCGAGCTTATGTCACGCGAGCATTTAGACGTAAAACCTGACATCGTAAGGCCGAACGCTGCTGCGATACACGGATACGTGCTCAAGGGCGGCACACGCCATACCATCCGCTGTTCTCACAAGCAGCTATCCAGTGTGATCTATAACGTACGCGTACGATGTAACTGCGCATGCGATAAAATGAATTTAAGCGCTGTTACGAGGGAGATTTCTGCGAGTCCTATAATGGAAACATATGTTTCCGCAGAAAAATAAATGGCTGTAAAGGTTTAAATTGAATGCTAACGAAGGCAGTCATGAAAAGGTTTGACTATTCTCTTGAATAATATTATCCATATTTTCTCTGGCACGACTCCATATGGGCAGAGAGGCAACACGCCCGTACCTCAGCACGTATACAAAGCTTATGCGGCCGATAAGCCGTAGCATGACAGAACGTGATACTATAATCAGCAGTGAACACATGGCCTCCAAATAGGTATATACGCCTATTGGGGTACATAGCCCAGAGAGTTTATAGGTTACATGGTCTACATAGTTTATAGGTTATAGGTAGTTTATATGGTTACATGTCTACATTGCTAGACACATTGACCTGTTCCACTGTTTCGCTGTGCGGCCCTGTCGTACTGTGAGCACCGCTGTGGCCCTGTGGACCTTCAAGTGAGTTACAAGTCCTATAGGGGTTCATAGGAGATGGAGGTATCTGGCCTAACAGAGAGAGTTCCACAGATGATGCATAACCTAGAGACGCACATAGCATACATCAGTAGATATACTACAGTTAAATAGTCCACTGAGGGGTAGACATCTCTTAGAAAAGCTTGCTATGGAGGGCACCTTTGGCCATTAGTGCTAATTATTCAAACGTTTAATTCTAATTTCGTATCAAACTGAACATAACGGCAAAGAGAATGGCCAGACATAAGAAAAAAAAAAAAGAAGGGATCATTTACGAAGGGAGGAATAAATATTTACAAGTTTATAATTGGCATGTGGGCATTGCGGTAAAACAGTAACTGAATATCTATCATAAACAGCATTATAATAAATATTTGCCTAGAAAAACTAACAGAGAGAAAGCAATGGATGGCAGAAGTCTCTTACTTTATCAAGATGATGGAATCCAATAACAGGGCTTGCAAGGCGCTGTGTTTCGCTAATAGAAGGGAGTCAAATAAATCTGAATAATTAATGACTTCATTTTTGGCTAACGTGAGCTGGTGGATAGGCTGCGGCTGCAAAAATCTGCAGTCAGACATTACCGCTCAGCCGCATCATCCTCTAAAGCCCGCGTTAACCTAGAGCTACGCTCATCACGGATCGCCCCACGCTCAAAAAAATTGCCGAGCGTGGTGAGAGCGTGGCAATTGGCCCCAGCGCCATAACTACGATTATAGTGCGTTTTACCCCCGATCTCATTTGCGGCGCCAACAGCTTTCACCATGGCTCCACTACGCACACTGCCAATGCACAGCGCGCATCACGCTTGCACTGCGCTCACTGCGCTCTTTATTGAGACAATGCAGATCGCATTGCGTTCAACGACGCTTTCACTGCGCCTAAGCAACGGCTCACTGCGTCTACTGCGCGCCAGTTACGCTCCTAGTGTGACTTAATCACGCTCAGTCAGGCGCGACTGCGGCTGGCAAACGACCATATAAATACTCGGCGCCGCGTCTAAGACATCAGTCATTCGTTCTGCTGTGCTGTTACATCAAGATGATTTTCTAGCTGATTTTATACGCCACAATAGTATTAATAGTATGCTACAAGCTATGCCGGGCCAAAAAGACTTCTATTTCTCCTCCTCATCCTCGCTCAGGCATGAATGAGGGCTTGTTCAATCAGTAATTCGAGTTGTCGCTTACTACGAGAAACATGGCTGGAAGTAGTATTATCTCATGCCATAGTGGATCACTGAACTGGTGGGGGTGGCCAGGGTAGCACGCGCCAATTTATACCCAAGTTCGCAAGACGTGATTCTGAGCATGTATTGACGCAAGCATACACGTAATACGAAATGCCACAACGGGCGTGGTTCTGAGGCGTGTTGGGCCGTAGTACAATCGTAGACGAACGGGTCGAGCTGGCTAGAGACGCACCATGATTCATAGCGAAAGCGTGGTCAGGTCGCCAGACATCTCCCTGGACGTATTAGCATCGTGCTGAGAACGAGTGACAATTTCACGCCCCCGACCGCTGTCGATATGATGATAAGTTCGTACTACGCTGCGAGGTTACGTGGGTACTTGACGACTTCCACGTCTCTAATACCCCCAGCACTCCGTCTGTCTTTCCGCACGGCTCGCACCACAATTGTTTCAACATGTCAAAGTTTGGGCACGCTCTCGCACCTCACGCTGACTAACCACGCTCGATCGCGATCGCAGTACGTCCATAGACGTTCATACTGCGTTCTAGCACGTTTGCCACCACGGCTCTTCGAGCGTAGTGAGACTCGGGGCGCATGGTGTGACGGGGGTATAACTAACATAATTATGCGAGCTGCTGCATCAAAGATGATGGAATAGAGCGTATTACTGCAAAGACATGGTATATGAAGGCAACCGCTTTGAAGAAGACAGAACGAGAAGACGAGAAGAGAGAGTTATGGGGCATCAATCATGTGAGTGTCTCATCATATCTATAGCCATACTTTGACAAGCGCAGGCTGATCTTCAGAATCTCTGAGGCGCTCGGCTGGAACTCCTCCTCCTTATTGTTATCCTTGTTGTTCTGCCTTCTCGCCACTGCGACTTGAGGGGCTTCTTTGCTTGGCGCGGCCAGATGTACTTATATGGATAGGTGTTGCTTTCTTGGCCCAGTTCATCTTTGGAATGTGATGGTAGCCAACAGATAGTTGCCTGGCACTGCAGCCTTAGGACTCTGAAACGAACACAGTTTGTACTCCTAATGCCAATACAGCTATCACTTCTAATATACAGTTCATAGTATGAATATATATATATAATAATATCTATAGTATATATATATA
>NW_014577227.1:0-18147 GCF_000485595.1 Priapulus caudatus | reverse complement strand
TCGAGGCATCGCCTGCGCGCTATGTCGCTCTCGTTCGGCGCTGCTGCCGCTTACCTTCCCTGGCTTACCTTCCTCCCTTCCCTTCCCTGCTCTTCCCCTGCGTTCCCTTCCCGCCTTACCTTCCTCACTTTCCCTTCTTTGCTTCCTTCCCTGCTTACATTCCTCCTTCCCTTCCCTGCTTACCTTCCTCACTTCCCTTTCCTGCTAACTTCCTCTCTTCCCTTCCCTGCCAACTTCCTCTCTTCCCTTCCTCACTTACCTTCCCGTTACCTTCCTCGCTCCCTTCCCCGCTTATACCTTCCTCTCTTCCCTTCCTTGCTTCCCTTTCCTTCACTTACCTCCCCGCTTACCTTCCCCGCTACCTGTCCTCGCTTCCCTATCCTCGCTTCCTTCCTCGCTTCCCATTCCTTGCTCCTTCCCTCCATTCCTTGCTTCCCTTCCTGCCTCCTTGCCCTGTCCTCCCGCTATCCCTTCCTTGCTTTCCCTCGCTCACTTATCCCTCCCGATCCCTTACCTCTCTTCCTTCCTTGCTCCCTCACCTGCCTTTGCTTCCCTTCCTCACCTACCTTTCCCCGCTTACTTCCTCGCTTCCCTTTCCCGCCTTACCTGTCTCGTCTCTCCCTTCCCCGCTCCCATTTCCTGGTTCCCTTCCTCGCTTACCTTACCCGCTTAACCTTCCCGCTTACCTTCTCTTTACTTTTGCTTCCCTTCTTGCTTCCCTTCCCCGCTTCTCTCCCCTCTTACCTTCCTCCCTTCCCTTCCCCGCCTTACTTCCTTTCTACTTCTTGCTTCCCTTCCCGCTTCCCTTCCTCTCCTTACCTTCTCGCTGTCGAGCTGAAGCAGCCAGCCGCGACGTGCAGGGGTAGATGTTGCATCGACTGCGTCTCCGCGCAGCGTCGCGTAGAGGGCCTCGCTATCGAGCTGCCAAGGTAGACATAGTATTCTATATATATAAAGTTGTTCAAGCTGAATTAGTCCGCTACTCGGCCATAACTACGAGAACCTCCGCAGGCCTGAGCGAAAATAAAGATATTTTCAGAAATCAGCACGTCTGCGAGGTGGTTCTGGCCCTAAAAAGTTAAAAAGTTTAAAAGTTAAAAAGTTAAACATTCATAAATTTAACTTGAACAAATAGATCGGCGGTCACATACGATACACACAACATCCATACGATCTGAATCCATGCGTGTCATAAAGTAATGGTCGCGCAGCTGGCCTCATCACATAGAACATCCCGTATGCTACACCTTGGATTTTCCGGCGTTCGAGTCCCAGTGGTGGTCAATATTTTCCCTTTTTCTTCTTTATTCCCTTTACCTACTCTTTAGTTGTATTATTATTATCTTATAGAATTTATTTAATTTATTTATTATTTTTATTTTTATGTCTTTATATCTTTTGATTTTTTATTATTTTCACTGTTTGGGATGGGATAAGACGGGGATGGGATGGCATGGGATGGCATGCGTAATGACATGGGCAGGGATGTCATGGATAGGCATGGGATGGGATGAGGATGGGGATGGGATGAGGATGGGATAGTGGGATGCGGTGCGATGCGGATGCGCGATGGAATGGCCATGGAATGCGCGAATGGATGCATGGAGCATGGATGAATGCGCATGGCATAAATAGATAGTTAGATTTTTGGGGGTATTTTCTTTCAACAAGCGGTCACTGAAAAAAAAAAAAAAATTTTTTCCCCCCGCGGCAACGCCGGTATCCCGCCCTAGTATAATATTAATTATATAATATAAACGTAATTCTTACACGCTCTCACCGACGCGCGCAACTCTCGGTCGCGCGCCGCAATCAGCCGAGTATTGCGATCACCGGCAAGCCATGGTTTCAAAAGGCGCGTGCCGCGCTCGCCTTTACAGCTTGCGCTCCTCGTATTCAGAAAAAAATGGCATTAATTTTTACACGACCTCACGATGAGAGTTCGGGGGCTCGTTAGTGTCTATTAGGCTTTGGCTGAGATTGCGATCCACGAACGAGCCCCTAGCTCATAATCGAGTCGAGGTGTGCTACATAGAGCATGTATAGGGCTTGCGATTAGACATTATATGGCAGCACATCAATGGTCTTCACCGCAATCTTCAGAATTTGTTGACGACATAGTGGCTATGGTCAGATTTCAGTTGTCTGCATTAAGTGTACAGCCAGTGTGGTTTAGTGTAAGACGTCTACAGAAACCAATTCTGCCTAGTGCACAGTCCCCATTATTTGCACATTAGATAGAGCATCTCAGTAACATTTTAATGGCATATATTAAAGCAAGAAACAGGCTTGGTTACTAAATTTAAACGTTCGACAATTAGACTTGACTCAGAAACGCTATGACTCATTTACCTTCCCGAGAAGTTTTTGGCAATGGGACAAATCTAAAGCAAATTAAAAACCATATCTTGCTTATCACCACGAGCAGTACAGTAAAATGAACGCATTTCAAATTTTACGGAATTGGGTGGTCAGATATGGTGACATCCCTGTAAATGCAGGTACTTACCATATTTTCTACACTATGCGATGCTGTGATTGACACACCCGATAACTAACAAGGTGTACAAGGTAACTTATGAGGGAGGTTTAACAAGGAGAAAAAAGTATTTGCCAATTTAATCGTATGTTATAGTCAACGACTGTCTGCCGTCAAGGACAATCTCATGCGATGAACTTTTTGATATAATCAGGAGCGTCATAATATAGATAGTGTCATAATAGGAGTGTCATATCTATATTATTAGGAGTGTATAAGATAGATCACTAGTCTATAGTATATAGACTATATTTATATTCTCTCGACTATAGTCTATATTATACACTCCTGATATTATCATACAGCAGCGCACTGCTCGGAGTGCATTCGGTGTGTCAATGTTCTAACTGTGTGATCTCTCACCTACGTCGCAGGAGAGGGGCAAGCGCCTGCAGCAGGTGGTCGGAGCAGCAGAGCTGGTGCTGTCCAAGCTGGACCAGCAGGCGATACTCAGCTACTATGGCATGAAGACGGACGTGCAGCCCGACGCAGCCACTGTCAAGAGGTGAGGTGTGGCTCAGCTGTGTGGCTGATACGCGGGGAATGGTAGCGGAAATGTTTTAATGTACGCAGCCAAATATCGGGTTGGGGTTAGGTTTGTGTGCTGAACACTTCTCAGGTAGAGTGCTAGTGAGTAGAGTTATGAAGTCCAAGTTGATTTGCGTGGATGGGTGGGTGGTGTGTGTGGTTGGCGTTGGTGTGGTGGGTGGATGCTTGGTGTGGTGGGTGGATGCTTGGTGTGTAGTGATAGCTGTATGGCATTAGGAGTACAAACTGTGTTCGCTTTCAGAGTCCCTAAGGCTGCAGTGCCAGGCAACTATCTGCTTGGTACCATCACATTCCCAAAGGATGAACTGGGCAAGAAAGCGAACACCTATCCATATAAGTACATCTTGGCCGAGCCAGCAAAGAAGCCCTCAAAGTCGGCATTGGCCGAGAAGGAGAAAAACAAGGATAAGAATAAGGAGGAGGAGTTCCAGGAGGCACTCAGAGATCTGAAGATCAGCTGGTTGTCAAAGTATGGCTATAGATATGATGAGACACATGATTGATGCAATAACTCTCTCTTCTCGTCTTCTCGTTCTGTCTTCTTCAAAGGTTGCCTTCATATACCATGTCTTTGCAGTAATACGCTGCTATTCCATCATCTTGATGCAGCAGCTGGCATAATTATGTTAATTATACCCCCGTCACACCATGGCCCCGATCTCACTACGCTCTAAGAGCGTGGTGGAAACGTGTAGAACGCAGTATGAACGTCTATGGACGTACTGCGATCGCGATCGAGCGTGGTGCAGTCAGCGTGAGCGTGGAGAGCGTGCCCAAACTTTGAGCATGTTGAAAACAATTGTGGTGCGAGCGTGGCGGAAAGACAGCGCAGTGCGGGCGTATTAGAGACGTGGAAGGCGTAGTACCCACGTAACTCGAGCGTAGTACGAACTTAATGATCATATCGCAAGCGTGTCGGGTGCGTGAAAATTGTCACTCCGTTCTCAGCACGATGTCAATACGTCCATGGAGATGTCTGCGACCTGACCACGCTTTCGCTATGATCATGGTGCGTCTCTAGCAAGCTCGACCCGTTCGTACTACGATTGTACTACGCCCAACACGCTCAGACCACGCCGTTGTGGCATTCGTATTACGTGTTAGTTGCGTCAATACCATGCTCAGATCACGTCCTGCGAACTTGGGGTATAAATTGGGGTGCTACCCTGGCCACCCCACCAGTTCAGTGTCCACTATGGATGAGATAATACTACTCCATGCCATGTTTCTCGTAGAAGGACAACTCGAATTACTTGATTGCCAAGCCCTCATCATGCTGAGGAGGATGAGGAGGAGAAATAGAAGTCTTTTGGCGGCATAGTTGTAGCATACTATTATACTATTGTGGGTATAAAATCAGTAGAAAATCATCTTGATGTGAACAGCACAGCAGAACGAATGATGATGTCTAGAACGCGGCGCGGTATTTATATGGTCGTTGCCAGCGCAGTCGGCGCCTGACTAGAGCGTGATTAAGTCACACTAGGAGCGTAACTGGCGCGCAGTTAAGACGCAGTGAGCGTTGCTTAGGCGCAGTGAAAGCGTCGTTTGAACGCAATGCGATCTGATTGGTCGCAATAAAGAGCGCAGTGAGCGCAGTGCAAGCGTGATGCGCGCGTGGTGTTGAGTGTGGTATGGAGCATGGTGAAAGCTTGTTGGGCGCAATGAGATCGGGGTAAAGACGCACTTAGATCGTAGTATTGGCGCTGGGGGCCAATTGGCCACGCTCTCACCACGCTCGGCCAATTTTTTTGAGCGTGGGGCGATCGTGATGAGCGTAGCTCTAGTGTAACGGGGCCTTTAGGGGATGATGCGGCTGAGGTAATGACGGACTGCAGATTTTTGCAGCGAGCCTTCCACCAGCTCACGTTAGAAAAATTGATCATTAATTTTCAGATTTATTGACTCCGTTCTATTAGCGAAACCAAGCTCCTTGCAGCTGTTATTGGTATTCCAAACATGTGATAAAGTAAGAGACTTCCTGCATCCATTGCATTCTCTCTGTTATTTTTCTAGGAAATATTTAATTATAATGCTGTTTATGATAGATATCAGTTACTGTTTACCGCCAATGCACATGCCAATTATAAACTTGTAAATATTTATCCTCCCTCGTAAAATGATCCCTTCTGTCTGCATTCTCTTGCGTATGGTTCAGTTGATACGAAATTAGAATTAAACGTTGTGAGATAATTAGCACTAATGGCAAAGGTGCCCTCCATGGCAAGTTTTCTAAGAGATGTCTACCCCTCACAGTGGACTATCTAACTGTAGTATATCTACTGATGTATGCTATGTGGTCTCTAGGTTATGCATCACTGTGGAACTCTCTCCTGTAGGCCAGATACCTCCATCTCCTATGAACCCCTATAGGACTTGTAACTCACTGAAGGCCACAGGGCCACAGGGGCTCACAGTACCACAGGGCCAGAGCGAAACAGTGGAACAGGGTTCTTAGCAATGTAGACCATGTAACCTATAAACTAACCTATAACCTATAAACTATGTAGACCATGTAACCTATAAACCTCTCTGGGCTATGTACCCCAATAGGGTATATACCTATTTGAGGCCATGTGTCACTGTGATATGTATCACGTTCTGTTATGTACCAGGTTATATCGGGCCGCATAAGCTTTGTATACGTGCTGAGGTACTCGTGTTGCTCTCTGTCCCTATGGAGTCGTGCCAGAGAAATATGGATAATATTATTCGAGAGAATTAGTCAAAACATTTTTCATGCGCTGCCTTCGTTAGTCATTTCAATTAACCTTACAGCCATTTATTTTTCTGCGGAAACATATGTTTCCATTAGGACTCGCAGAAATCTCCCTCGTAACAGGTTAAATTCATTTTATCCCGATGCGCAGTTACATCGTACGCGTACGTTATAGATCACACTGGATAGCTGTTGTGAGAACAGCGGATGGTATCGGGTGTGCGCACCTGAGACGTATCCGTGTATCGAGCAGCGTTCGGCTACGATGTCAGGTTTTTACGTCTAAGTGCTCGCCGTGATAAGCTCGGCAGTGAGGAGTGTGAGAGCGTGCGCGCTCGCTTATGGTTGGCCATTGTACTCAGAAATAAATATTTTAACCGCGGTGAGAATAATTTAACCGCGGTTAAATTATAGCCCTTTTACCCAATCAGAGGACTCGTTACACATAATTAAACTGCAGATAAATTATTTTTACCACGGTTGAATTATGTGCAACAATGCCTCTGATTGGGTAAAAGGGCCATAATTTTACCGTGGTTGAACTATTTCTACTGCAGTAAAATAATTATCCGCGGTAAAAATAATCATTTCTGAATACGAGAGCCAACTGTAAGCGAGCGCGCACGCTTGAACCACTGCGGGGAATCGCATACTCGCTGATGGCGGCGCCGCCGACCGAGAGGTTCCGTCGGTGAGAGCGTGGTAAGAATTACGTTATATTATATATTATATTATACTAGCGGGATACCCGGCGTTGCCCGGGGAAATCAGTGACCGCTTGGTTGAAAGGAAAATACCCCCAAAAATCTAACTATCTATCTATCCATGCATTCATCCATGCATCCATCCATCCATCCCATTCCATGCCATTCCATCCCATCCCATCGCACCGCATCCCATATCCCATCCCATCCCATCCCATCTCATCCCATCCCATGCCATCCCATGACATCCCATCCCATGTCATCGCATGCCATCCCATCCCATCCCATCCCGTCCCATCCCATCCCAAACAGTGAAAAATAATAAGAAATCAAAAGATAAAAGACATTAAAAATAAAAATAATAATAAATTAAATAAATTCTATTAAATAAAATAATACATACTAAAGAGGTAGGTAAAGGGAAAAAAGGAAAAAAGGGGAAAATATGTACCCCAGCTGGGACTCGAACCCGGAATCCAGGTGTAGCAGACGGATGTTCTAGTGATGAGGCCACTGCGCCATTACGTTTATACACCATGGATTCAGACGTATGTGATGTTGTGTGTACGTATGTGACCGCCATCTATTGTTCAATTAAATTTTTTATGAATGTTTAACTTTTTAACTTTTTAAACTTTTTAACTGTTTTAGCCAGAACCACCTCCCAGACGTGCTGATTCTGAAAATATCTTTAGTTTTCCTCTAGGCTGCGGAGTTCTCTAGTTATGGCGAGTAACGGACTAATTCGGCTGAACAACTTTATATATATAGATATATGCTTACCTTGCAGGCTCGATAGCGAGGCCCTCTACAGCGACCTGCGCGAGACGCACGATGCACATCTACCCCTGCACGTCGCCTGGCTGCTGTCACTCGACAGCGAGAAGGTAAGAGAGGAAGGGAAGCGGGGAAGGGAAGCAAGAAGGTAAAGAAAGGAAGGTAAGCGGGGAAGGGAAGGGAGAAGGTAAGAGAGGGAGAGAAGCGGGGAAGGGAAGCAAGAAGGGAAGCAAAAAGGTAAGAGAGGAAGGTAAGCGGGGAAGGTAAGCGGGTAAGGTAAGCGAGGAAGGGAAGCGAGGAAGGGAAGCGGGGAAGGGAAGCGAGGAAGGTAAGCGGGGAAGGGAAGCGAGGAAGGTAAGCGGGGAAGGTAGGTGAGGAAGGGAAGCAAGGAAGGGAAGCAAGGAAGGGAAGAGAGGAAGGGAAGCGGGGAAGGTAAGTGAGGAAGGGAAGCAAGGAAGGGAAGCGGGGAAGGGAAGAGAGGAAGGGAAGCAAGGAAGGGAAGCGAGGAAGGGAAGAGAGGAAGGGAAGCGAGGAAGGGAAGCGAGGAAGGGAAGCGAGGAAGGTAAGCGGGGAAGGTAAGCGGGGAAGGTAAGTGAGGAAGGGAAGCAAGGAAGGGAAGAGAGGAAGGTAAGCGGGGAAGGGAAGCGAGGAAGGTAAGCGGGGAAGGTAAGTGAGGAAGGGAAGAGAGGAAGTTGGCAGGGAAGGGAAGAGAGGAAGTTAGCAGGAAAGGGAAGTGAGGAAGGTAAGCAGGGAAGGGAAGGGAGGAATGTAAGCAGGGAAGGGAAGCAAGGAAGGGAAGTGAGGAAGGTAAGCGGGGAAGGGAAGCGGGGAAGGGAAGCAGGGAAGGGAAGGGAGGAAGGTAAGCCAGGGAAGGTAACGGCAGGCAGCGCCGACGATGGCGACATAGCGCGCAGGCGATGCCTCGAACGATGAGAGTTTGCGGGGCTCATTAGTGTGCTATTAGGCTCTGGTCTGAGATCTGCGAATCCACGGAACAGAGGCCCCTAGCTCATAATCGAGTCGGGTGCTACATAGAGCATGTATAGGGCTTGCGATTAACATTATAGTGGCAGCATGCATCAATGGTACTTCACCGAATCTCAAGAATTCCTCGTTGACGAATAGTGGCTATGGTCAGACTTTAGTTGTCTGCTTAAGTGTACACCAGTGTGGTTTAGTGTAAGACGTCTACAGAAACAATTCTCGCCTAGTGGCACAGTCCGCCCATTATTTGACATTAGATAGAGCATGCTCAGTAACATTTTATATGGGCTATAAATTTAAATGCAGAAGACAGGCTTGGTTAGGCTAATTTAAACGTTCGACAATTAGACTTGACTCAGAAACGCGCTATGACTCATTTACGCTTCCCGAGACAGTTTTCTGCTATATGGGACCAAATCTAAAGCAAATTAAAAACATATCTTGCTTATCACCACGAGGCAGTACAGTAAAATGAAACGCATTTAAATTTTACGGAATTGGTGGTAGGACAGTATATGGTGACATCCCTGTAAATGCAGGTACTTACCATGATTTTCTAACGACTATGCGATGCTGTGATTGACACCAGCGCGATAAAGCTAAAAGGGTGTACAAGGGAACTTATGAGGGAGGTTTACCAAGGAGAAAAAAAGTATTTGGCAATTTAATGCGTATGTTATAATCAACGACTGTCTGCGGCGCAAGGACAATGCTTATGCGATGACTTTTTGAGTATAATCAGGAGGCGTCATATATATAGAAGTGTCATAAAGGAGTGTCCCATATCTATATTTATTGGAAGTGTATAAGATAGATTGGCACTGTCTAAGTAGTAATATAGACTATATTTATATTCTCTCGACTATAGTCTATATTATACACTGCCGGGTGATATTATATATCAGCTACGGTTTAACGCACTGCCTGCGGAGTGGCATTCGGTGTGTCAGGTATCTAACTGTGTGATCTCTGCACGCTATCGAGTCGCAGGAAGAGGGGCAAGCGGCTAGCAGGCAGGTGGTCGAGCAGCAGAGCTGGTGGCTCGGTCCAAGCCTGGACCAGCAGGCGATACTCAGGCTACTATGGCACATGAAGACCGGACGTGCAGCCCGACGCAGCCACTGGTCCAAGAGGTGAGGTGTGGCTCAGCTGTGTGGGCTGATACGCCGGGGAATGGTAGCCGAAATGTTTTAATCGTACGCAGCCCAAATATTCGGTTGGGGTTAGGTTTTGTGTGCTGAAGCACTTCTCAGGTAGAGTGCTAGTGAGTAGAGTTGTGAAGCCAAGTTGATTTGCGTGGATGGGTGGGTGGTGTGTGTGGTTGGCGTTGGTGTGGTGGGTGGATGCTTGTGTGGTGGTGAGGATCTTGTGTGGTGGGTGGATGCTTGTGTGGTGGTGGATGCTTGTTGTGGTGGGTGGATCTTGGTGTGGTGAGGTGGATGCTGGTGTGGTGGTGGATGCTTTGTGTGGTGGTGATGCTTGTGTGGTGGGTGGATGCTTGGTGTGGTGGGTGATGCTTGGTGTGGTGGGTGATGCTTGGTGTGGTGGGCTGGATGCTTGGTGTGGTCGGGTGGGATGGTTGGTGTGGTGGGTGGCATGCTTGGTGTGGTGGTGGATGCGCTTGGTGTGGTGTGGATCTGTGTGGTGGGTGGATGGCTTGTGTGGTGGGTGGATGCTTGTGTGGTGGGTGATGCTTGGTGTGGTGGGTGGATGCTTTGGTGTGGTGGGTGATGCTTGGTGTGGTGGGTGGATGCTTGGTGTTGGCTGGGATGGATGCTGGTGTGCTGGGTGGACTGCTCTGGTGGGTGGCGTGGAGTGCTTGGTGTGGTGGGTGGACTGCTTGTGTGGTGGGTGGAGTGCTGGTGCAGTGGTGGAATGCTTGGTGTGGTGGGTGAAGTGCTGTGGTGTTGGTGGGTAGGGAATGAGCTTGTGTGATGGTCGTGGATGCTTGGTGTGGTGGTGGATGCTTGTGTGGTGGGTGGATTGCTTAGTGTGGTGGGCTGATGCTTGGTGTGGTGGGTGGATGCTTGTGTGGTGGGTGGATGCTTGGTGTGGTGGGTGGATGCTTGTGCTGGTGGATTGCTTGTGTGGTGGGTGGATGCTTGTGTGGTGGGTGGATGCTTGGGTGGATGTGGATGCGTTGGTGTGGTGGGTGGATGCTTGGTGTGGTGGTGGTGCTTGTGTGGTGGGTGATGGCTTGGTGTGGTGGGTGGAATGCTTGCGTGTGGTGGGTGGATGCTTCGGTGTGGTGGTGGGATGCTTGGTGTGGTGGGCTGGATGCTTTGGTGTGCGTGGGTGGATCTTGGTGTGGTGGGTGATGCTTGGTGGTGGTGGGTGGATGCTGTGTGGTGGGTGGGATGCTTCGGTCATGGTGGTGGATGCGCTTGGTGCTGGTGGGTGGATGCTTGGTGTGGGGGTGGATGCTTGTGTGTGGGTGGATGCTTGGTGTGGGGGTTGGATGCTGGTGTTGGTGGGTGGATGGCTTTGGTGTGGTGCTGGATGCTTGGTGTGGTGGGTGGATGCTTGGTGTGTGGGATAGATGCTTGTTGTGGCTGGTGGCTGCTTTGGTGTGGTGGTGATGCTTGGTGTGGTGGGTGGATGCTTGCGTGTGGTGGGTTGGATGCTTGTGTGGTGGTGGATGCTTGGTGTGGTGTGTGGATGCTTGGTGTGGTGGGTGGATGCTTGGTGTGGTGGGTGGATGCTTGGTGTGGTGGGTGGATGCTTGGTGTGGTGGGTGGATGCTTGGTGTGGTGGGTGGATGCTTGGTGTGGTGGGTGGTATTCCCGCAGTTGTTCTGTCATAAATGGGTGGAACTGGTTCTCACTCAGCACAGGCGTTCTGCTGTTATCTAATACTACTCTTTGTGTTACCGGCTCTCGATGATACGTTTCAGCGAGATGGACAAGCAAAAGGTGGCGCTACTGGAGGCACTGTCGCGCCTGGGCAGTGCTAAGGCTGATTTGCTTACGGAAGCCACCCCAGCAGAAGAAAGGGTTGCAACGGTGGCAGCACTGGATATCATCTACAAGGATTTGTTAAAGCTAGCAGATGTAAACGATCAGAAGGTGAGCAAAGCGCAGCTGTGTGGCTGATACATGCGGAATGGTCGCGGAAATGTGTTAATGTACGCAGCCAAATTTCGAGTCGGGGTTAGTTTTGGATGATGAGCACTTCTCAAGCTGAATAGTAGTGAGTTGTAAAGTCCAAGTTGATTTGCGCATAGCAGTTTAGTTGGAGAGGAGTTGAAATTTGAGTTTAATGAATTTCAATAACAAGATTACATGCATACACACATGCGCACACGTACATACTACGTCTATAAAGATTACTGATAAAATTTGCCAATTTGTGATGTTCTCAAATAAATGGTGGCGACTATACTGACCGAATATTTTTGACCGAATATGTGATTTCTTGACGTGATGGCAGGTGGCACCATTTGCCATTCGCCATGCAATGGTCAACCAGCATTATGGGAGAGCCTTGAAATTATTACTTCGACAGCTGGATGAGAAAGCAACGAAGGAGAATGAATATAAAGTCATCGAGGTAAGATGCACCTTTTTTTACTTTAATTCTACTACTGTGCATGGTGACATTAATTTAGGGAATTTTGGTCCTGAAAGAGAGTTATTATATAGACGTATTTTGCTAGAAAACCTCTCTACTATCTACTATCTAATGACTATTTAAAAAGGTTCAATGATATTCAAGTTAAATTCTTAATTATACCCCCGTGAAGTTTGAAGGGGGTATATAGGAGTCATTTTACGGTCGGTCGGTCGGGCGGGCGGGCGAGTTGTGCGAAGGTTTGTGGCGCGACCTACTTCTGCAGTTTTCATGGGATTCCAATCAAACTTTATACACTTAATACCATGAAGTATAGATGTGCGTGACATATTTTTTGTGTGCGTCGGTCAAGGTGTTGCCATGGAAACCGTATTTCATTTTTGATTATACCCCCCCCCCATTACAAAAAGTTTGTGGTGCGAACTACTTCCACAGTTTTCAAGGGATTCTAATGAAACTTCATACACTTGATTACCACGAAGTTTAGATGTGTGTGACATATTTTGTGTGTGTGTCGTTCAAAGCGTTGCCATGGAAAAATGAGAAACAAATGAGTATTTTTTACCGTACTTACAGATCTTCGAGAAACTAGGATGGCAGCACTGTGCAACACACTGTGAAAACAACATTTACTCAAAATATCCGGCCAGCTATCGGGGATTCTGAGGCAGCCACTATAATAGGCAGTGTGCATTCATCCTTGGCTTGCTTTCCGAGGCCCCGTTAGTATAAGAAAATAGCATGCAAACAAAGCGCACTCACACATACGAACATGTAAATGATTATATATAGCTATCACGGAAATATACATTAGATTAAGAGCTAATAATACCTCATAATAACCTAATAAGGTATTATTAGCTCTTAATTAATTACAGGTAAAATATTTTATTGCGTAAGAGCGAAGATATTTCCTGAAGTGGCAGTGCGACACAATGTGAATGTGCAATTTATACATAGTTAAATATTACTTGCTATAGCAAATTTTAGATTTCAACCAGTTGGACTGAGGATAGTAGAGAAATTGGGCTCTGGTTAAGGTTAAGCTTTTAAGAGGGCATTTAGTGTGGCTACGATCAGTTCTCTCGGAAACGCATGCACTAAACCTGGCGACAACTCGTTGAAAAGTAGAAAGCATTGTACTGAAAATATTTTATACGTTAAAGTAATATTATCTGTAACGGACTCCAATACGCGTTACAGAATGCTCATACCTAGTGTGATTGATAGCAGCCACACACTTCAGGGGAATGACTATCTTCCTTATATGACTTGTTATATGACGAGTTTACATGACTTGTCAAGGTTTGCAAAGTTTCTGGGAAAACTAATCTATTGGAAGTAGTGTAAGCAGTTCTGTGTATGCACCATGTATTGTCTTATTGAATGGATGCTCGTCTGCCATATACATATCCGTTTATTGTAACAACCGATATAATCTAGTGCTCAGGTCCGTTTGAATAATAATTGTAGCGGTTGTGGGAAACAGAAATCAGAGTAGCTGTCACTGTCTGTGAGCAATATTCTTGTACAGGGATGCCTCACAGTAACCATCAGTGACTAGCTGCTGTAGATGAATAGACGGACGTCGCAATTTGTATGGAACCCCGGCTAGCAGGGGGAAGGAGTGGACTATGTAGACTTACCTACAGATCAATGTAGATACTATCAGGAGTATATATTATCCATATATATAGTTTCTATATTATACACTCTTGATACTATTACATAGTCAACGGCGAACAGTGCCCATAGTCAACTTCCCAGAAGGCAAACCACCGTGTGTGGCTTCCCCCAGTAAATTGAGTTAGCTATGCCCCTGGATTTCAACTTCTGCAGAACCTCCACCGCATTGGCTGTATTTAAAAGGCTAATATCCCTCAATATATTGGGATTTCATGAGCGGTGAATAGTGAATGCGTGAAATTGCACTGTGTGAGATTTCTGTGTGATATACGTCTGCAGAGAAGATAAAGCATCTCAGTGAATTAAGTTATTTTATCACTTGACGCACGTTAGCAATGTAATCGGTTGGGCTTTTACCCCACAAATTATAATAAGTTTTACCTAAAATTTTATTAATATGGTAGGCAACTATAACAATATACGTGTTAATGAGAGTTTGACCGAACTGTAAAATCGGCCATCAAGTGCAGACATTGGAAGGTTTGTAGTCACACCCACGAGGTTAGAAAAAATTGATGGATTAGAAAAAAGGGTCTACACGCTCACATACAGTGAGTCCACACGGCATCGTCATGGTGTTACAGGTATTAATATCGTCATGAGTGAATAATAATAGATTCTATTATTAGATCTAGATTATGGAATCTGTCATTATTCACTTCTGGTATCGTTAGTTAAAAGCTGGGATCAAGCACTAGTTTATACGGCAACAGGTAATCACCACGTCTGAAATAAAATTCAGTGTCTCGTCGTGTTGTATATAAGAGCAGATGCTGGCACGCGTACTTACGACTCTATATCTAATAACACCACTACCAATGCCATGTAATAGCTATATCTAACTACAAATTTTGACTGTGCGGTTATTCGCTAGTTAATTGCGTAAACTGAATACGGCAACTTATTTTAGAAACTTCGTTTTATAAAAGACGTGAATTATTCATTTGGGCTTCATTTTTGTTTGATTAATATTAGTTGCATCACATCACGTTATTCTTTTGTGTTAATTGCTATGAACTAATACATCCCTACTCAAGATGTTGCTACATGTGCTGTAAACTACGACGTGAGCTTGCATTTTGTGAAAACATTGGGGTGATGCTCCATTAGGAGCGTTCCCAACTTTAATGTCATTAATGTCGTGATATAAAATGGGTTATCAAGAGTGGGTTAGATATAAAGTAGATATCAAGGGGGGTTAGATATGACGATATAAAAGAGCTATTAAAGTCGCTCGCCTTCATTTCGCTCGCCTTCGCTGCGCGAGCAAGCGAAATACAGCGGGGGCATGTTCGCTTCGTTTCGCTGGACTTCGCTGGTCGAGCAAGCAAAATTGAGACTGGGGTATGTTCGCTTCGTTTCGCTGGACTTCGTTGCTCGAGCATGTGCGCGTGTGTGCAATCCACTACATGGAGTTGCTTTTTTTCAAACGTACAGCATTGATTACATTCACCCTTCTATCAGTATATTGATGGTGCAGGAGTAGGAAGGAATTCGGACTTCAGGCGTGAAAGCCACTTGGGCGATTCATAAGCGGTTTTAATTAGGGGTATTCTAACGTTTAAAATGCACGTAGAAAGAGCTGTCGCGGTAATATCTCGTGATTTTTTAAACCAGCACGTGAGGAACATAAATTAGTTGGAATAGTAATGGCGTCGTACTTTCACTTGAACGTTTTTTTCATCAGACACAAATATATCTCATGATTATATATGTACAACTGCAATTATCCACTCAGCACTTAACCCGACCAGGCTGTGTGACTGACGTCAATATACATCGGTATTCTAACCCTAGCAATACCGTTTCTTGGAGCTACTCAGCACTCAGTCATGAACAATGGTCCACAGAACTAGCGTCTATTATAGGATATATACTATATAATAGGATTCCGTATACTATATACATATATAAACATTTTGATACTTGGCCGCACGCACCGCACGTGTGTGTTAGCTTCCCTGCGAATATTTTTCACATATCTATTATGAATGAATTGTGCTTTAGAGCCTGGAACATGAGCTAGTTTGTTATTTTATAAACAAATACGACTTTAAATATAACAATTACTTCAGTCTATTGCGGGGGGGGGGTCAATTAAAACCCGTAGTTTTGTGCGTACAGACATCGAATAATAAGCAACCATTAATGCTCCCTATAAGAGAATTACTATCTTCCTAGTACTCTGTTATTACCGACTAGATTTATGGGCTGGTTGTTTCATAAACATACCACCATGTTGACGACACCTTTGGTTATCAGCAGTTTTTCAGCACAGTGCTACGTATTGAAACCTACCTGTCGTTGGTTTTGTAACAATTTAAATAGGTCGTATTCCATAGTATCAGGAGTAGATAATAGGGATTATTATGATAGGGGTCCCTATTATCTACTCCTGATAGTATACATATACGCGATACAAGGAATTGAGGTAAATTATTACCGATATCGTGAATGTATTTATACTATAGTGTAGATATGTTGATTCCAATATGTGTGCAGTGTCAATGAATGATCTTTTCCAGTACTGTCATCTAGTCAGTATACTTGAGAAAAATAACGTTGCTCGGTAATGTACCATTTTATTTCTGTAGGTTTTCTAATGCAGTCTAATGTGCAATTTTGGTGACAATTTCATTACTTTGTATGTGTGGATATATTTTATGGTGATTGAGTGGGGAATCTGGTAATCCATAACTAACGTACAGGAAGGTCCATATAATGCACATGGAATTCCTTGGAATCTCCATTTATTTGAAAACCATTAGTAAATTAAACTATTGTACCTAATAACAGCACCTGTTGCGTTTTCTCTAATAATAAAGCCCGACACATGTTATTTATAGTCTAATACTCTATAGACAGAAGTAATATGTAGCAATATATGATACATCACGTATCAAGCTTGCATGGTTTTTAACAACTAGCCTTCCTTCTAGAAGTATGTCTCTTTTCTTACCCATCTCGGATCGTGCAAATTACACCACAAATAGCACAATATAGCTGCACCCTACATGACTGCATATCTACCGCAAGTTGTGCCTGTAATAGTCTTCATGCAAACTGATGCATTTGATCATTTCTTGATGCCTGTTACTGTTCTCACGTCGAAGTCATTCGTGAGCACTACTAACTGATCGACTAGCATCACTACTAATATCGAACTGATCACTTGCAACTCTCGCGCAGTGTGTGGAGGGAACATTGTGAGCTATTACTGCCTATTTCTTCTGCTCGATTTCTTTAACAGACTGCATATGATTAAATTGTGGTGGCAATGTCTCTATTAATGTTGGCTCAACACAGAGATTCAGAAGTTAAGCGTAGCGCAGACCTGCGACTTTTTCATGCAACTCGGCAGCGATTCTAGAATCGCTGTAAAAATTGCTGTGAAATCGCTACGTCTGCGGGAATGTGCAACTGCAACCCGTAGCGATTCTGGTTGCTTGCGACGAGTTGAAAGAAATCAAACTGTTTTGATTTTGAGCTCTTGATTCTCGTGACTCGTCGCTCCCAAATTGTTCTAGAATTGCTTTGAAATCGCTTGTGTGCGCACACGCGGCGACACATGGACCGATCGCTTGCGGTTGCAGGTTGCAGCAACGAACAGCCAAAAATCGCAGGTCTGCGCTAGGCATTAGGCACATTTTTTCGGTGTTAGGTGGCAAGATGTGCTTCATGGACTTGCTTCGGGATATTTTGCACAAGTGGCTAGGGTCTGATGACCTATCTCTCCCTCCCTCCCTCTCTCTCTCTCTGAAGAATATCCGAACACCTTCAGGGCCGTAGTCTGCGGGGGGGGGGGGGCAAGAGTGGCAGCTGCCCCCCTAGATTTTGGAGCAAATTTAAAAAAAAAATTGTTCTACTAAAAGAGAATAGTCGAAGGCTGTACATGTACTCAAAAGTGCCTCAAATACCACCTCCTGCGATCTACATTTTCAACATTTTCGGGGGGAGGACCACCAGATCCCCCACCTATTACTCACCCCCTCCTTGAAATCCTGGATCCGTCACTGCCCCCCTAAGCATTTGCTCAGCCTACGGCCCTGACCTTACATATGTCAGATTTTAGCACAGCATCGCTACCACACAGCTCACACGGAAAGTAGTTTGCATGAGGCGTGCCATCTAAAGCTACGCTTCCAGTACGATTGTTAGACTAAAAGCATAATAAAAATGTACTTTTTTGTTTGTTTTCTAAATAAGACACTTATATTGTGTATGAAAGTGGAAGAAATGGAGAAGTGGGTGAGGGAGATGAGAGGTGGATGAGGGAGATGAGAGGTGGATGAGGGAGATGAGAAGTGGGTGAGGGAGATGAGAGGTGGATGAGGGAGATGAGAGGTGGATGAGGGAGATGAGAAGTGGGTGAGGGAGATGAGAGGTGGATGAGGGAGATGAGAGGTGGATGAGGGAGATGAGAAGTGGGTGAGGGAGATGAGAGGTGGATGAGGGAGATGAGAGGTGGATGAGGGAGATGAGAAGTGGGTGAGGGAGATGAGAGGTGGATGAGGGAGATGAGAGGTGGATGAGGGAGATGAGAAGTGGGTGAGGGAGATGAGAGGTGGATGAGGGAGATGAGAGGTGGGTGAGGGAGATGAGAGGTGGATGAGGGAGAT
>NW_014577226.1:545003-551534 GCF_000485595.1 Priapulus caudatus | reverse complement strand
GAGGCGGGAGAGGTACGCGAGGGTCCAGGGTGGTGGAGGAAGTTGAGGGGGGAGAAGGGGTCGTGGAGGGATGAGGAGAGGAGGAGAAGTATGGTTTAAGTAAAGGGGGGGGGGGGAGGCGCAGGAGTGGGTGATCACAACGTCAGTGGTATGAGGTAGAGGAGCGTAAACGGCGCCCTCCGCTACCTCTCCCTCCCCCACTATCTCCTCATCTTCCTCCTATCCTCTCCTTCTCTCTCTCTCCTCCTCCTCCACCTCATTCCTTCCTCCCCTCCACCCTCTCCTCCCTCCTCCCCCTCCTTCTCCGCCAACCTTCTCCCACGTTCTCCCCCTCTCCTTCTCCATCTCTTCTGCTCCTCCTCCACCTCTCTCTTCTTCCTCTCTTCCTCCTCCACCACCACTCTTCTCCCCTCCTCCACCACCTGGCCCTCGTCCGCTACCTCCTCCCTTTCTCTCCTCCTCCACCTCCTCTCTCCTCTCCTCCACCTCCTCCTCCGTCACCTCCTCTCCTCCTCTCTTCTTCCTCCTCCCCCACCATGCTTCTTCCCTTCCTCCTCTACCTTCCTCCTTTTGTCCCTAACTCCTTCCTCTCGCTCCTCCTTACCTCACCTTCTCCCTCCTTCCTCCACCACTTTTCTCCCCAGCGTTCTCCCCTCTCTCCTCACTTCCTCTCCTCTCCTCTCCTCCTCCCTCTTCCTCCTCTACCTCCTCTCCTCTTCCTCTTCCTCCTCCTCCTCCTCCTTTTCCTTCCTCTCCTTCTCCTCCTCCTCCACCTCTTCCCCCTCCTCCTCCTCCTTCCACCTTCTCCCCCTCCTTCATACCTCACCACGTCTTCCCCACGTCTCCCCCTTCTCCTCCTCCACCTCCTCTCCTCTTCTCTTCACCTCCTTCTCCTCTTCTCCTCCCTCCTCCACCACCTCCCCACCTTCTCCCCCTTCCTCCTCCACCACCATTCTTCCTCCTCCTCGACCTCCTGCTGTTATCACTGCTTTAACAATGAATAATAAACACCAAGTAGAGTAAATGCTCCGGTCGTAATTGTACTGGGGGTAAATGTCCGGCGGCGTAATTTGTCCGCGGGGTAATGTCGGGGGCGGTAATTGTCCGGGGGGTAAATGTCGGGGCGGGTAATTTGTCCAGGGGGTAAATTGTCCGGTGTGTGATTGTTCCGGGGGGTGAATGGCACCATGGGGTAAATGTTCCGGGGGTAATGTCAGGGGGTAATGTCCAGGTGGTAAATGATCCGGGGGATGATTGTCCGGGCGGGTGAATGGCATGGGGGGGAATGTCGGGCCGGGTAAATGTCAAGGGGGGTAATTTTCCGGGGGGTAATATGTCCGGGGCGTGTGGATTGTCCGGCGGGGTGATTGGTCCCGGGGGGTAAATGTCCGGGGAGTAATTGTCCGGGGGGTACAATGTCCGGGGCCGGTAATTGTCTGGGGGTAAATTGTCCGGGGGTTAATGTCCGGGACGGCGGGTAAATTGTCCGCGGCGGGTAATTGTCCGGGGGGTAAAGTCGGGGTAATTCGGGCCGTAAATGGTCCGGAGGGTGGTAATTTGTCGGGGGCCGAGTAAAGTGGCATGGGGTAAATGGCATGGGGGGGGGGGTAATTGTCCGCGGCGGAATTGTCCGGGCGCGTAATTGTACCGGGGTGTGATTGTCCGTGGGGGATATTTGTGTATTTGTCCTAGAACCACATAGATACATACATACGAACTCAAATATAATATAGATAGATAGTATGACACTCCTGATCGCGATAAATATGCGTACCGATGTATTTTCTGTTACACTACCCCGCCTAACATGTCATCGTCCTGAGACATGCATTCTAGCATGATTCTAATTTCTAGTATTTAGTAATATTACGGTAGCACTCCGCTAACTCATGCGGGCAAGTCATTCGATAATATTTCAAGTCTGACAGCTTTTCTTGTTTGCAACGGGTAAGGAAATCGTATTATATATGATAATGATCTGATCCACCTGCAGTTTCGATAATAAAATGATGGTATTGACTGAGTCGGTCTTATACCCCGTACGTAGGCCTACAGACTACAAAATCCCACATTAAACTGGTAAGGGCCTGTCGAGCGTGAAGCACGCACCAAATCGTAGGGTACAGACACAAAATTTGATCCCACATCAAATGAGTCACGTGTTGACTGTGCATTTTGCATGCTCCGTTCAGTCATCACCAACATCAGCTCGCTACATCACCCTGCAGACAGCTACTGTACTTTTATGGGACCTAAATAAGGCTATGCATATGCGCATTGTGAAATTTGGCATGCGCTAGGCACTGGATTGCATACAGACACGGCTAGTTTAGACTTTAGAGCAGGATAACTTGGTCCATGCCAAATTATCTCGGGTTTGGCTCTCCTTCATTTGCGGGGCCAAATTGGTGCGGGCCAGCGTGCATTTGGAGCGGGATAGCACATGTACACACTTTGAAAATTTGACGCGCGCCTGGCCCGGACTAGTTTAATGTGGTATCAAATTTGCAGTCTGTACGGGGTATATAATCTCGCTTCGCCGGCAAGCCTGACTCATGTGTTGAGTTAACTGCCTGAAGGTCGGCCAACTCGGCTCGCAGGTCTAGATGACCCGCTTGGAGATCGAGCAGCTTGAATCAGACTACATGCAGTCTGTTGATTGATTAATTATGATTTATTATAAGATTTTGCTGTATGCATAATACAAGGTTATTCTCACAAAAATGCTACATCACATATACACAGGCAGGAGCAGCTACTAGAATTAGAGAATGACTAAAAGTGCCTCCAATAGAATACCTAATTAAATACCACACTTATATTTATATACAAATACATCGTTTCTAAATTTTTTCTCCATGTAAAAGACGGTTTTCAGTACATGTATTTATATTTAAATTATATGCAATAAATAATAAAATAAATAATAATGATTTAGACGTTTTGACGTCGAAATGTGTAAAACATCTTAAATGAGTTAGACCGTGAGTCGAGGAGCTCGATCTCTAGGCGGGTCATCTCGACCCACGAGCCGAGCTGGCCGACCTCCAGGCGGGTAAACCCACCACAATGCAGGACGAATTTGCAGGTGGGTCGAGTTAACTGGTGCCCATGTTTTTCTACTCTATTTTGCCTATTATTACTGAAATTTTCCCATATATGTCGTTCAAGTGCTCCCATGCAACAGACAAGTAGTGAAGTACACCACACGCACGCCACTGTGCACAAACATTAAAACAATAAAATTATAGAGTTTTTGTTGTTATATCTAGTTTTGTTCACAGCGGTGTGCATGTGGTGTACCTGTGTTTTGCAGAGGCGCATTTAAACGGAATTTACAGGAAATTATCAGCAATAATGGGCGAAAGAGAGTAGAGAAACACTAAGACTTCAAAAAAATGGTAGTAAATACATTTCGTGTTTATTTACCATCATTTTACTATTGAAACGTTCCAAGTGCCTGTGTGATTAAGATTGGCACATGGTTCATGTTCGCTTATTATTTTGACTTGTACTGTCATAGTTGTTTGCCACTGTCTAGACACTGGCACTCTCACATACTATTACTTAGAATACATCTGAAAAGAAAACTAATAATTCTTTATACCTCATTGGCAATACAGGTATTACTTCTAGATAGCAATATTTATGCAATATGAAAATCGATATGCATATTGCCATTGACTAAGCAGCAACATTAGTTTGCTAGGTAGTGCTACCTGGTAAATGCTGGGTTGTAGCGTTTTTAAGAAGCTTTGCAAATATTTCAAACCCACATTAGTGCGATATGTAGTAGATTTTCTTGATGGATGTGTGCCCCTTAGTAGTGGTGTTAATGATTGTATTTCCACGGAAGTGTAATTTTCTATATTTTTTTTGTCATAATTTGTAGGGTAAAATTTACTGCGGTAGCAGCACTCCACCTACACAATGAGACTGTCACCAGTGCTAAGAATGTGTTATGAATATTCAAACTATCCAAAGCGATATATTGAAAGACAAATGTATAAGGGATCCCAGAGGGAAACTGCAGGGTTATCGGGAATCAAAATACGGTAAGACACCTACATTACTTATTTGTATATGGTCATTGGTGAAACAGTGCATTAACCAATAGAAGGGAATAAACATTCACAGACGTTGTTGATCCTAGTCTTGGTCTTTACTACAATATATAAATATGCTTGCATGTTGTGTGCACATTTAACTGACAGCACTGTGAAGTCTGAAATCTTGAAACACTGCTCCTCATCATACATGTATGTATGCGAATATCAACTTGTTTCAGGTACTGACACTGTTTAATAAATTATTACATGCGAATCAATCTATTATACGCCACAGAATATGAGAAAGATACTTATATCCTATTGTTGCAAGTATGCTTAGTTCTTCGTTCTATAAACAGTAGGGCTGCAGTGGTACGACTAGTCCACGATACGATACCTATCATGATTAGCTCATCTCATAGTCAGATGCAGCTTGTAGAATCGCATGATCGTCCGTCCGTCCGTCCGTGCGAGCGTCCGTCCGTCCGTCCGTCCGTCCGTGCGTCCGTCCGTCCGTCCGTCCGTCCGTCCGTCCGTCAACAGTTGGGCACAAATCTAAACGGCTCGACGTACGGTCACGATATTCGGGACGTGGGGGGGTAATCCGAAAACGAGTTGGGATGTCGAAGCTGGAGGTCAAAGGTCAAAGGTCAAGAGGTGTAAAAGAAGGGGGAACATTCCTCCCTTAACTTAAGGTATAGGGAGGAAATGCAGAATTGCGGCACAAATCTAAACGGCTCGACCTAGGCCGTGATAGTCGGTGTAATAAGCATTCATGGTAGGAAAAGCCTCACTGTGGCGAAATGGCAGGTCACAGGTCGAAAGTCAATGGGCACGCAGCAGATTTTAGACATTTCTTCGGAGGACAGGTGGTTCTGACGGGAGCGATTGACAAAACTTTTTTGTTTTCAGCGGTGACCTAGCATTTGTTTATGGCAATTATTGAAAGGACCATGAAATCTACATTTTCTGCTGACATGCGAAGAGAAGTGTCAGATAAACTTTTTGACCCGCAAAGAGGGTTAAACATGGATTTGTTGTCTGGTAAAAAGAATTTGACTGCGGGGTTTGCTAGTAGAATCTATAGCATGCCTGGATGTAATGAGGCTACAATGTCACAGTGAAATGTTCAAAAAGCAATTTGGTTAAAGAAGGTTTGCTGGACTTAATCGTATCATTTGCTATGGCATTCTGGTACTGTCAAGTAATTTAACATGTACCGATGCACTGCAAGTGGCTACTGCAGGCATTTGTTGGTGTACTGTGTAGTTTTGCCCTCGTTAATTGGTTACAGGTGGCAGCTCTCTAATGCAGCCTGTAGGCTTGCGTAAGGTAAACTGAGAGTGCTTACCTATTCTGTCTTGCAACATCGTTGTTGCACCGACGTACGATGGGAGCTTCCATCTTTAATCTGAAGACAGCTTAAACGTACGCGGCCATCTCGTGGCAACTTTCATAACGATCCCCAACGAACATTCGCTTTGAGAAGGTTCCTGATACCATCCCCTGTGCATTCCACCAACTGTTTCGGCGTGTATGCTGACACATTTGGGACTGAACAGGGTTTACTTAGAATCCGACCACTCCACCACAAGGAGCACCCCAGTAGCGTTAGATGACGCCTGTCGCTCCGCGGCACTTCCGCTTGTTTTAGGTAAACCAAATGATTATTGATACAGTACATATTGATACGTATAATGATATGGTACATAACACATACTATTAAATGCAGGTGTGCATGACCTTTTGGAAATGTCGTTCTATTACGCAGAAACAGAATCAAAATTTACGAGACATATTGTGATTTTATAGTGACTATGGCAATGTAACACCACTATGATCATTTTATCATACAAAAACATGCAGAGAGTACCTGACTGAGATTTTGACAACCTGACAAAGGCAGTGTTTATTTTGACGTATCTTGGCATATTGCTACTGATATGAAGCTATATCGTGAATTGTATCATGCACATCGTATCACGATTCATCATATTGCACCAAACAGTTAAATATATATAGAACATTCTAGTACCGTTCAACTAATTATCATGCACATGTATAAGGCATGAATCTGAAATGTAAAAGTCAGATTAGTTTATTGTTTTGCCAATTATTTGCGTAATATGCTATAGCTACTGTGACTGTCACTGTAAAATTTAGTGTAAACTGTCATGTTGTGATAATGATGTTATTGATTGCATATAGTGATTATATGCTTTCGCCTGTAGCACAATCTTACTATTTGTTATAATTCATTACTAATTCTTATATTTACCTCCGCCAGGGGCTTGGCGGGTATTTCCACCTGGCGTGCGTGTTTGAGTGTGGGGTGTAATTTGTGGTTTGTTGGTTTGTTAACATGCAACGTTTTCAGTTCAACTTGCGCTAGGTCGCTGCTTAGACTTACAAAACACGCAACCACAGGCTAAGGGGCAACCACAGCCCCCCGCCACCTGCACGCTCGGCACCTAATCCCGGG
>NW_014577226.1:531875-544978 GCF_000485595.1 Priapulus caudatus | reverse complement strand
CCCCCCCCCCAAACCCCCCCCCCCCCCCACCCCACCACCCCCCCCAACGTCACCCCGCCGGAGAAACACAGCAAAAACTCGCCACCCGCCCCCAACCCCCCCCCCAGCCTCCACCGCCCCCCCCACCACCCCCTCCCTAAAAAGCAGAACAAGCAAACCCCCCACCCCCCCCCCCCACCCGACCCGCCCCCACCCCCCCACCCCCCACAAGCGGCCGAGTGCTAAAGTAGCATCGCCCTTGGCGGCCCCCCAATGGGTAGGTCTGGAGAGCGCGATATGGTCAAGAATTCCCGCAAGGCCAGCGAATCCATCCACCACCCACCACCCTCCACAAAATCCCAAAAAGCCCCACACCACAGCCCAACACAAACATGTATAAGGTACCAGAGGGAACCTGCCGGTTCTCACTCCCCGGGAATTCCCACAAAAAATACCTCAAGACCACGACACCGTCGGCAGTTGCACCTCACGCGCCCCCGCCGTAGACAGTCTGCATTTTTGGTCCCCGGCAAGTATGGTGCCGCATCTTCCGGCTCGTGACGCCCACACAGCCACCTCGCGCACTATACCCCCCGGCGCTGGACAGCGTCGCCTACAGACTCCCTGAACCGCGAACGATCAACCTGGGACGGCAAGGAGCGAGGGCCAAAATGAGAAGAGTCAGCGGCGGGGATGGAGTGATGATCGATGGACCGGCCCGTAAGGGTTCGATGAGGGGAGGCATCGCCACGGGAGACGTCCGGCAGGGGCCGGAACGCCGCGCTGCCGCGGGGGAGCCCGCTTGATTGTTTTGATTGCCTAGTCGTTGGTCTTAATTACATAGTAGTAGATATGCTTGCATGTGTGTGTGCACATTTAACTCGACAGCCTGTGAATACTGAAAATTTGAAACACTGGCTCTCATCATACTGTATGTTGCGAATATCAACTTGTTTTTCACGGATACTGGAGAGCTGTTTAATAAATTATTACATCGAATCAATCTATTATATCGCCAGGCAGAATACTGAGAAAGATTACTTATATCCTGAATTGTTGCAGAGTATGTTTAGTTCCTTGTTTCGTTCTGATAAACAGTAGGGCTGCAGTGGTCACGCCCACCTCCCGCGAACGTCACGATACGATACTATCACTCAGATCTAGGCTCAATATCACTCGAGTCAGAACTGCAGCTTGTAGAATCGCATGAGTCGTCTGTCGGTGCGTCCGCGTCCTCGGTCCGTCCGTGGGCGACGCGGACGCACCGCGTCGGAAAAAAAGTCAACAAAACAACAGACCCACCAAAACGTAAAACCGTCAAAAAAGAAAAACAACAAGATATCCACGTCGTAAACAAAAGCCCGTCTAAGCAGATTGGCGGCACAAAATCTAACGGGGTCGACGTAGCGGTCACGAATAGATTGGCCGACGTGGGGGTAATCCGAAGACGAGTTGGGATGGTCGCAAGCTGGAGGTCAAAGGTCAACGTCAGGATGGTGTCAAAGAAGGGGGAACATTCCTCCTTAGCTTAAGGTATAGGGAGGAATGCAAGAATTGGGCACAATCTAAATGGCATCGACGTAGGCTCGTGATAGTGCGGTGTAGTAGGCGATGAATGGTAGGCGGAAGAAGCCATCACTCGTCCGAAATGGGAGGTCGCACAGAGTCAAGGTCAATGGGCCTCGGGCAGATTTATAGACATTTTCTGAGGACATGGTCTGACGATGCGATTGAAACTTTTTTTGTTTCAGGCGGTGACGCTAGCATTTTGTATGGGCATTATTGAAAGGACCAATGAAATCTACTTTCCTGCTGACATGCGAAGAGTAAGTGATCAGATAACTTCTTGACCTCAAGAGAGGGTTAAAACATGGTTTGTTGTCTGTTAAAGAAAAGAATTTGACTGCCGGGTTTGCTAGTTAGATATCTATACATGGCCTGGATGTATGAGGCTACAATGCTCACAGTGAAATTTCAAAGCTACAATTTTGGTTTAGAAGAAGGGTGTTATGCTGGCTTAAAATGTATAATTTCTAGTGGATTCTGTACTGTCCAGTATGGTTACATGTCGGGGTTGCCACCTGGCAGTTGCTATGCAGTGCAGCGTGTTGGTGGTCTGGTGTAAGTTTTGCCTGCGTTAAGTCTTGGTTACCGGATGGCCAGCTTCTATTGCACGGCCTGTAGGCTTGGCGTAGCGTAATGGATGAAGTGCTTACCTATTTGTCTTGCATAATAGTTTGGTTTTGCTTACTACGTCCGATTGGGAGCTTAAGTTCGCATCTTTAATCTGAAGCACCACTTAAACCGTACGCGCGAATCTCGTGGCAACGTTTTCATAACGATCCCAACGACATCTCGATTTTGAAGTAGGTTCCTGGGATGACATCCTCTACGTGCATTCGGCATACCTGTTTGGGCGTGCAGTATGTGAACACATTTAGGGACTAACAGAGTTTACTAGACATCCCACGGCCCTCGCACGCACACCGAGTCGCCGTTGCAGTAGGGCGGTTGAATGAGGTCGCCTGTCGCTCCGAGGCGGCACTTGTTTTTAGGTAGCATGATATGATACCAGTAACAATGATTGATACGTAAGTAATGATATGAGTAGCAATACCAAGCGATACTATTAAATGCGGTGTGCATGACCTTTTTGGAAAATGTCGTTTCTATTATCGCGAGTAAACAGATCAAAATTTACGAGACATATTGTGATTTTATAGTGACTGATGGGGGCAGCTGTAACACCACTATGATGATTTTATCCTACGAGAAACAATGCAGAGAGTACCTGATGGGTTTAGATTTTGGACAAGGCTGACAATGAGGGCGTGATTTATTCTTGACGGGATGCTTTGGATATTGCTACTGATATGAGAGCTACTACGTCGAGTGAATTGTAATGCATGCACCATGTCGTAGTCACGTTGCATCATGATTGCCCCAACAGTTAATATATATAGGAGACATTCTCAGTAGGCGAGGTTAACTAAATTATCATTGCACACTCGAGCGGATGGGCGACGCCGCCCCCGGTCCACACGCGGCCCGGTGGTATAGAGGCATGAATCTGAAATGTAAAGAGTCGTTTACGTTTATTGTCTTTGGCCAATTATTTTGCCGGGTAATAGATGCTATAGCTACTGTGACTGTCACTGTAAAATTTAGTGTAAACTGTCATGTTGTGATAATGATGTTATTGATTGGCATATAGTGATTATATCTTTCGCCTGTAGACATCTTACTTTTGTTATAATTCATTAAGTATTTTATTTACTCGCCCGGGGCTTGGCGGGGGTTATGTTTTTCATCGGCGGTGTGTTTGATGTGATTGGTTTGTGTATTTGTGGGTTTGTGGTTTGTTTAACATTGGCACGTTCTCAGTTCCGCTTCCGGCTAGGTGGCGCTGCGCTGTAAGACTTACAAACGCAACCAGCAGGCTAAGGGGAACGCACAGTCCTCCCCAACACTGCACGCTCGCACTAGTATCCGGATCAATTAATTATTTAAATTAATAAATTTGCCACTTAATGTATTAATTAATAAAAAATTTCACATTGAGAGAATTCAGCTGCCTTGGCAGAGGTCTGTGCTCTCCGAGTGCTCTAGTTGTAGCTGTTTTGATCGATTCACTACATATCGTTTCAAGTGTCAAAACAACCATACAAGTGAGAGTAATTCTTATAAGTAACCAGTTGAAATTATTGTTTCTTCAGAAAAAAGAAGAATTGGTATTATGGTGCCACTCGTCCATGGGAAGAAGATAACCAGAATGAGAATGCACCGGGCGTTCGTCATCCAAAAATATTTTTAGAACCCATCAAGGAGTGGAACGTGTTCAAAGGTGATCTGGTAGGTGACTGCATGGAGCCAATATATAATATATAGTATAGTAAAATATAATAAAATAGAAGAGAACAGAATATGATATGATATAGTTATTATTATTAAACCTTTACTGCATGTAATTCAAATACAAATACACCTACTGAAGATGAACTTGAGGTATGGATCACTAATATAATATAATTTAATATAATATAATAACCGTGTAGGTAGTAAGAGGTACTGACTCCTGCATGGGGCACAGAGTTATAAAAGAAGTGTGATTATCTTTTTATGTATTACAAGTGAGAGTGACATGAAAATGTATGAAATCTCCTCATCTGGGCATAGAAGCGCTCTATGGGAAATATTGTTAAAATAGATTCATCAAACTATGGTCAGAGTAAATTGAGACTTGTGATAGGATTACATCTAATATAGGTTTCTTTCTTTTTTCACTTAGGTAGAGGTTCTTGTGGGGAAAGACAAAGGGAAGCAAGGAATCATCAATTATGTTGTAAAACAAAGGAATTGGGTCTTTGTGGATGGACTGCATTGTGTAAGGACTCCATATTTATCATTATAATAATTCAATATAACAACCTGTTGAAAGAAGAAGAAGAGAACTGTCCTGTTTGTAAGCCTGACCACCTGTCCTGTAAATGGTAGCTTTCACCGTTGTAGCTATGCCGGTTGGTGTCGGTCAGTAATAGCCGGCTCTGGTGTTGGCCGACTGGCACACAGCTTTAAATAACATCCTTCCAACCGGCACAAAAATGATTGAGTTTGTGTAAAATTACCTTCAAAATAGTGAGCAATCTGTAAATAATCACAACTGATACACTTAGAATTAATTTAAAAAACAACTGAGTTTAATCTCAACAATAATTATGCGTAAAATCATCTGATCACATCATACAGCGCACAGTTCATGCAGTATAGCTGGCTAAGCACCATGTTGCTATTATAATAATCTATGCATTTGACACACTCACTGATATTAGCTGGCACTAAAATTGTCCTGGCTACAAACAACCCTGGTCGATTTATTATAGCAGCAAAGAAACAACCAGGAGAATTGTGACCATCTTTTAAAAATTCCCAATTGATAGGAGTTCCAAAGCTCATTAAATCTTATTATGAATGGTACCACATTGCTCAAACAGTTAATTGGGAGGAATGTTGCAGTTTTAAAAGTAAACCATAGCAGGTTGGTTATTGGATGTATTGCTGATTATAGTATCAACTGCTCACATTCGTTTCTGCCTACATGCTTGTGTGACTGTATAAACGGTGCTTTTGGACTTATGCAAATTCTGAGATGTACATTCGTAGACTTTGACATTTCAAGAGACTCTTCTAAATGTTTGCAGCTCACATGACAGACACAAATGCCTTCCTACAGTAGATCCTCAATGTATGACATTTTTCCTGTTGATTCTCTCATTTAACCTATTGATTTAAACAGGAGCACAAGTTCATTAAGTCTGACATTGGTCTGCGACCAACCATGGTAAAGTCGGAGCTACCGCTCAGCGTTACAACAGACATAGCTCTTGTGGATCCGTCCGATAAGTATGTACATTCTTACCTTTATTGTCATGATGAAGCGTTAGTGTCATCATTATCATTGTATTGTTGCTCAATTTTACCAGGGCTTGAGTTGTATCACAGCACCAACAGTAAGTACCGTAGTTGTGCTCCTCGCGTGCCTTGGTGGCTCTGAGAATCAAATTCTATGGTAAACAGCTGTTGCTACCCTACCTTATTTGCCTCAATGCCTTTCACAGAATGTCTGCGTTACGTATGTATCCGTCATTCTCCCACATAAAAAATGTTGTTAAAAAGTGCGTTGGCTTCATAACCCTTCTTTGGGAGAATTTCCAGAACTTTATATATATCTTTATATAACTTTATATTCCAGTATTTATTGATGAGTGGCATTTCTATACAGTGATTACTAACACAAGCTTGCTTTTTTCTTGGGTGCGTGTCTGCAATGGCAGTAAAGTAACAGAAGTTGAGTGGCGTTACACTGAGGAGGGCAAGCGAGTCCGTGTGTCAACACGCACAGGACGAATCCTCCCCCTCTCTGCGATGGCAGAGGAGACGAGAGATTACAAGACTAAGTCGACTTATAAAGGTAGGTGACGATAGTGAGGTGACTGACTGTGTCGTAGCTGTCTTGTCAGTGTACAGTCGTACAGTCTGTCTGTCGTACAGTCGGACCTGCACATAAGCACCACACAAAGGAAATGCCAAAATTGCTTTATATAAACAGGTGTATGTTCTGTGGAAAGACTCACTTTTTAATTGCTGCTGAAGGGAAATGCTAATCGTGTTCTTTATAGTCAGGCATCCATTCTGTGAAAATTGTTTTACTCTATAACTGCCACTCAGGGGAAAGTGTAAAAATGCCCTTTATAGACAGGTGTTCATTCTATTGACCACTAACACAAATTTAGTGTGTATAGGTTTATTTATTCCATTAGTTAAGCTGTGGACACACTAGGCGATTTTTCAGGCGATTGAGTCATGCGACTGAGTGGACACACTAGACGATTTTCAGCGCGATTCATCTGCGATTTTTTCCCGCTGCAACACTAAAACACTCGCGCCACCTAGATTGATATTCACATGATTGAATATGGCACCGTTTGATTGGCTGATGAATTGTACAATCGGGCGACTCATTCGCCGACCCATACACACTAGGCGATTGTAGTCGCGCGACTCAAATAATCGCCAATTTTATCAAACATGTTGAACAATCAAACATTTTATCAATCAACTTGAAAATCGCCGGCGACTCACTGGACACACTAGGCGATTTTTGAGGCGACTCGGTTGCCCGACTCGATAGCCTGAAAAATCGCCTAGTGTGTCCACAGCTTTACTAAACATCACGCATTGTGATAAATGTTCACATTTATTATCAGTAGTCACTTATAGGTGGCAGCACTTCAACATCATTTGTAAGCTGTACAGTATTATAGTAATTGACAGGAATCAGTAAGACGTAGGTGTAATTTTTCTTTGCCGTGATGATGAGTGAAGTAATATGTACGATAAAATTTAACTTTCATGTTCATAACTTGCTCTTCCTATTATTTTCTCATTTTACCTCCAAATATGTATCACGTTTCATTCATGCTACCAATTTGGACTTTGGACAGAAATTCAGCATATCATAACATTTGTATTATTCATTGTTGACTGTCGTGTAACATTGAGTTTGATTGGCAATTATGCATTTATAGAACAAGAAAAAGACACACGGTCAGAGGATCTGGAAAAGGTTACATTTGAGCCAAAGCTAATGTCATTTGAGCAGGACATAATGGACAGTGAAGGCATCATAGACAGAAGAATGCCAGCAAAGTCATGGTGGTACTAAGTACAGAAACGATAGTTTAGTGTGGTTCTAGCTCTGTAAATATTATTAATGTTAGAACAAGCAAAAATGATTATAATTTCCACAGTAGGTATCAAGATATTACCAAATCGTTAATTACATATTGCCATTATGAATAAGCATAAACAAGTATTGTTACACGATCCATATGAATGATTCCATGCTAAGCATAGTTAGTCATGTAAATCATGCTGCCTGTCATTGCTCTGTCAGTCTTCATTATTTTATAGTAAAAAAATTCACTGTGTTATAGCCACCATGCACTAGCCTGAAAGGCAACTGTTACAATGTTATGCATCACCATGTGTTTTGCATATGCAGCAAGTAACCAGTTCCAGGTTGATACCTGTGTTTCTAGTTTTATTTAAATTTCACATCGTTAGCCTACTTCTACCACAAGACTGTACTATAATGTATTTCATAATATTATGTAATAATAATAAAATTGTTAGATAATTAAAATTATTATATGTAATTATTTGTTTACATTTTTTCAATGGCTTATAAACGTGCATTATTTATATTTCATCTGGCACGGTCAAATGCCTCGAATAGAATGGCAAGAACATCCATTCGGCGCGTCAACACTAGCTATATAAATGCAAACGTCTTCACTTAGATTGGTTCTATATTCGGCACGTAGAGAGACAATGGTGTGCAATGCAGTAGAAATAAGCCTTGGGCCAGCCCCAGTAATAACCACAGTAACGTGACCAGCTGCAGCGCTGAGAGCAGCAGCAGCAGCAACAACAACAACATGAGTCATTCTTTACAAATATATTAGTCTCGTATGTCAGTCTATACGTCAGATGCATATACTGCGCCAGCGGTAAAATATCGCATAGCATTAAGTAAGTGCCGAAGTGCTATTTCCTACAGAATTTGCAATATAGTTGCAACAAAGAAGTTGCGTGGTGTGGGCGCAATGGGTAGGTTCTGGATGCCTCGCCGTCTTCCGGTCGCTGGTCTCCTAGGGCTATGCCATTCATAAATATTATGAACATGCCAAATATATAGATCTCCGGTTTCGTGTATATGTCTTCGTATTTGATTACTTTCTCGCAGGCAGCTTGTTGCTACGGCGTGGTGTGGCATAGCGCAGTTACATATATATATTCTAGAATCGCTGTAAAAATTGCTGTAAAATCGCTACGTTTGCGGGAAAGTGCAACTGCAACCCGTAGCGATTCTGGTCACTGGCGACGAGTTGCAAGAAATCAAACTGTTTTGATTTTGATCGACTCGTCGCTCCCAATCGCTCCCAAATTGCTCTAGAATTATGGGAGGGGATATGTTTAATCATTCAAACGTTCAATTGATCGATTGATTGTTTATTTTTATTGATTGTTTGATTGAACATTTATAGATAACGTCTAACCTCAACTAACCTGCATCCATATCGGAACAAACACAACAGCACAAATGATGTTTTCTTATGTTTTCTTTCTTCGTTTGATTGTGATCTTAGCTGCTAGCCACGTACACGCCTTCCGGCAGCACACCAGACATAACAGCCCGATGCCAATTGAAGTATTGAATGATTAAACGACTGTTCAATTAAACAATCAATCGATCAATTGAACGTTTGAATGATTAAACTACTATTCAATGTGTGTGTGTGTGTGTGTGTGTGTGCGCGCGCGCGCGTCTGTGTGTGTGCGAGCGGGCGCGAGAGCGTGATGAGATAGACGTGTGCAACGTTAAACGGATATCAACACCCTTGAAATGAATACAGTTATAACGACATCGACACGACTGTCCTTCGTTGCAGTCTCTTGGACTATAAAGAATATCTGCTATGAGGACTGCACCCGTACATGCCGCATGCCCGTGCCCGCATGCTCTTCACATGGTCCCCGTTACAACTATCACCGCTGGCTATCACTATGCCCGCATCGCTTGCGTTCCCGATAAGCGTGTGTGTGTTTTGATGATTGGCTGGTACGATGACGGCTCACGTCTGGCGTGGGTCGCACGCGATAACACCACCCGCATCGGTCGACCAGGTATATAATCTGATAGGTGGAGTTTTTTGACACCTGTCGATTGGTAATCAGCACGCGCGCGCGTGCCAGACATAGGAAAAGCTGTGCTTGATGCCGAAGATAGGGTCGAGTACAGGTACGCTGTGTTCGGTGCCGTTTGAGGTAAATGGTGAGGCCGCGTGGCTGACTCTATATCGCGTTGCGCAAGTTCTGTTCTACACACACGCGTACGCAATATACCGCAATATACGGTATTTTCCGAAGCGGACGTGTTTTTCGCTCGCGACTTCTGCCGCTGCCATGTTTATTAGGTCGTTGCTGTTCGCCTGCGCGTTTGTTCTGATCGGAGTTTTTGGCGACACCTCGGAGAGTAACGTCGCATACTACCGACGCAAGGCACCGGATAGCTGGTCGTACGGTCACGGGGGCAAGTTGGGCATACGGCAGCGGCTTACAGTCAGACTACAGGGTCAGGAGCGCCAGTGCTACTACCAGTATCTACTGAAGAACAGCGAGTTCTTCGTACTCGTTAGGGTAGGTGGATGTGGGATGTTGGAATATTCTTTTTTTTAACATAACTGAATATCGTGCAGCCTAAGAACTTTTCTAATATATATATATATATATATATAAGCTGCGTTTAGACGAGATTCCGAATTTATTAAATTCGGTATTTGCGAGATACCGAATTTGAGACAAATTCGCGACTTACTCCACCCGAGCGTTCACACGCTGTTTGGCGGCTTCAGAAATGCCGTATTTAGTTACTTGTCGATCCGCTTAGTGGTTTTGTATGCGCTTTCGCTATTTTATCCAACTTTTTAATGAATTTTACGCAGAACAAACGAAAAATAAAAACCCACCACTCTATAAGCTAAAAAAAATGGGGGGAAAATATTTAAAAAATAAATGAAAAAAAATAAAGAAAAAAGCTCTCTATTTAATCAGCCACCTCTCGACAGAATCTCCGTGAGTAATCGGAACACACGGAAATGGCCGATAAAATACGCGGCTTCAGAAATGCCGTATTTGCGTTCAGACGAGTCTGCGAGAGAAATAAGCGGTCCAAGAAATTCGGAATTTCTCAAGAACGAGAAGTAATTCGGCATCTGGGAAGCCGCGTATTTCAACAAATACGGAATCTATTTATCCGTATTTGTCGTTCAGGTGTTATTCATAAGAAAACCATCTCCGCGTGTCTTCCACAGACCATACACGGAGGAGCCGAAAACCTGCTAATTGATGTCATTGACCCACGGCTCAGTCTGCTTGAGACGCTGAAGAGTGGTGGTGATCAGCGCTCTATGCAAATTTCCAGCGAAGGTAAATGTGAATAAAACTATCGGTGAATGTGTGTAGGTGAGTTGAACAGTTTAAGGTAATTGCGCGATAACAATTTCTACCGAATGTATATTCCCTAGTAAGCTCCCTCTAGCCAGTAATGTATTACATAACAAATAAAACCAAATTAAAATGTTGAAGAGCTCTAGTAAACTTAATTTCTATTATTATAGGACCGTACGGATTATGCATCGACAATGCAAGTCGGTTCAGTACAAAGACGGTGCAGTTGTACATAAGTGCTCGTCTTAGCCAAGAAGAGTATGAGGCACGCGAGCGCTCCCAAATGTCCGGACATGTTGTGGACATAGAAGAAGAGGAACAAGCTGGTACGCTGGAAAGACTCGACGCTGAGGAGAAGGAAATGATTCTGGCGTTTTCTAAGGTGCAGTTGTTCATTGCATTTATTCATTCACCCGTCATCCCTTCAATTGTTAGGCGGCTATTGTTACCCTAGCGTAGTATTTAGACGGGGAATTAGACAGATGTGTCGTTCAGCATACGTGCAAAATCATACGTGCAATTATTTCTAGCAAAGCCTCTTAGCTGTCTTTGAAATTTCGATGTTATAACAGGCCGTGTTTGGTATAATTATTGCTTCAGCGGCTGAACGACCATATCACCCAAAGTTGGTAAAATAGTTAGTAGGCCTATGCGTTTACTACTGTAAATTATAATGGTGACTCTTTGTGTCGGGCCAGATTCCTCGGAAAATCGTGGGTTTATGCGATGTGAAAACAAATTATTAAGTTAGTTTAGGCTAGGTCATGATTCTCGCTCTCTTGGCATTTACCTATTCATGAATTCCAACAATGCTCATGAGAAATGGGATGTTATTTATCATTAAGAATCATATCACGACTGCATGATATATCAAATAGTCTAATACGTTCATATAGTGTACGTTTATTAATTCGAATAACTTTCGCTATTTGATTATCGAAAATAGAAAATAAAAATCGATCACACTCTAAACTATATGATCTTGATCTCTCACGAACACACGATAATCGTGAAACTACGATGTAGCAACCAACGGCTTTGTGTCACCTGGCCTCTGCTCTGTTTCAGGCGAGAGCCGCTAGACTAGGCGGCCATATTGAGACGATGCGTCGCTTGTTGTTCCGTAGCACGAGCGACGCAGCCGCCGACGTGACGCGAGCGCGAAGTACCGCCGACTACGTCACGTTTTGGTCGCTGGCTCAGTGTTGCGTCATCGGCCTGGTGGCCGTGTGCCAGGCGATTGTGCTGCGCCGCATGTTCAACGTTGTACCGACGACGGCGAGCAATAAACCGCGCGCATAGATGCCTGCACGCCTGTGTAGCGGACGTCGTCGTGTGTGCGTGCGCGCGCGTGTGTGTGTGCGCGTGCGCTTGCGCTCGTGTGTGTGCGCGTGCGTGTGTGCGTGTAAGCGTACGTGCATGCTGTGTAATGTGTGCTGTGCGCGTTGTGTGCGCGCGTACGTGCGTGCGTGCGAACGTGTGTGCGCGCGACTGTGTGTGTGTGTGTGCGTGCGTGTGTGAGTGCGTGCGTGCGTGTAGCAATAGTGGTATTTTGCATACTGTCTTTGGCGTTATATATGTATTTATACCTGTCAACCTAATAAACACATTCGTATATATTAACTACCGTTGTACTGATAAATTTAGAAAAAGTTGCATTCATTTTCTTATCAATAACAAGTTATATATAAATAATATAATGACAAGAGCAATCAGAGATAGCAAACCTCCGCCACCGCGTAACAGTACCCCCATCTTGCTGGTACACCCAATATCGTTGTTTCTACTCTCTATGACTATTGTTGTTTGACTCTGCATTCACACCATGCACGGCGCATATATCTATATATAGCTATCGATCTAATTTATAGTCGGGTTTAACGCGGCGGTCACACATCATAAACCCCTACAGAGAGAGAAAGCGAAAGCGAAACGAAGCGAGGCGGTTAGAGAGTATACCGCTACACTACGATCAATGATGAGAAATCCTTCAAACAATTCCTGGATCCAGATTTGGATGCGGATCACCACCAAAATCTAATCGATTGGTTGTTGGCCCAAGACCAACCCGTCCAACAAATTTCATCAAAATCCGACCGTAACTTTTTGAGATATCCTGTTAACAGACAAACAAACAAACCAACAAACTAACATGGGCGAAAACATAACCTCCTTGGCGGAGGTAATGATACTTATATACTTAATATTATCTGTAACTGTCCATAACAGGCAAGCAGAACCGAATATAGTGAAATTAAAATAACGTGTACTTATATTAACGAAATGTTACATAGGTCTTCGCCATTTAGCGTAGGACAATGAAGGAAAGCACCCACTGTGGTAACAACAGCTATATATTGCGCAATTGCTTCACTATAATTAGAATAACAACAACAAAATAAACATGAATTGTAGTTGGCATAATTTTAACAGTTATAAATTAATTAATTAGTCTTCCGCGCACGGGCCCCGAGGATGTGCGTGAAGCTATTTCCTAGTTCCTTATTTTCAAAAATAAGTAAGTGCACTCTTACATTACATTTAGACTCTCCACA
>NW_014577226.1:509375-526875 GCF_000485595.1 Priapulus caudatus | reverse complement strand
CTTTAACTTCGGATTATACAGATATAGCGGTATCATGCTGTATTATGGATGAATGGATGGATGGATGGATGGATGGATGGATGGATGGATGGATGGATGGATGGATGGATGGATTGGATGGATGGATGGATGGATGGATGGATGGATGGATGGATGGACATGGAATGGATGGCTGGATGGATGCGATGGATGGATCGGCATGGATGGATGGTATGGAATGGATGGATGGATGATGGATGGCATGGTAATGGATGGAGAATGATGGATGAATGGCATGGGATTGATGGATGGATGGATGGATAGATGATGATAGATGGATGGATGGATGGATGGACTGAAGGACGGACACAAACCGACAGACAGACAGATAGACAGACGGACGAACGGACGGAAGGACGGACGAACGGACGGACAGACAGACAGACCAATAGATAGATAGATAGATAGATAGATAGATAGATAGATAGATAGATAGATATATATATAAATAGATAGATAGATAGATAGATAGATAGATAGATAGATAGATAGATAGATAGATAGATAGATTGATTGATTAATAGATTAATAAATAAATAGAGAAATAAATAGATAAATAACTAAATAGATAGATAGTTAGATAGATAGTAGATAGATAGATAGATAGATAGATAGATAGCTAGCTAGATAGATAGATAGATAGATAGATACATAGATACATAGATACATATATATATATATATATAGACCGCACAGCATAGTCACTCGCGCTAACCGCTAGCGTCTTAACTTGGTTAAATATAGAATTGAGTACTAATCATTAAGTCAATTATTGCATAAGTCTTTCCACAGATAATTAGAGCCATTTACACAAAGAGTGCTAAAGTGACTTTCATTATACAATTATACTTTTTTTCAGAATATCAAATATAAAAACAACAGTTATATGAATTTACTTACTCGTTAATCATATTTTATAACTTATAACTATTATATCTGTATTTTGCCATTCCCTTCGATGTCAACAACACTCGCGACTCCATAAATTTTCTAAAATAAACATTTTTGATGCCTATATCTAAACACACTCACTTTTAAATTGAGGATTTAGATTCTCTGTTTTAGGTTTTTATCTACTCTAAACACATTTTAACTGGTAATGGTTTAAGGATGTACGATCGCTGTCAGAAGTTTTAGCTTTTCTTTTACAAATAATTATACTCCCCATAAAATTGTGACATAGGTTATTTAATGATTGAGTGAATTATTGAGTTCAAAGTTGCAGGGTGCTATGCAAACACTAAAATAGAAACTACTAGAATGGCGAATGCAATCCAGAATATGTTTGTTCAGGCTATTCGATGAGGCTATAGGCTATAGAAGAGCTAATACAATATCATTTTCGTGTTTAATTTACAGGTCGCCTCGATGTTACAAGACGTTATAGCAGCAGATAATGTCCAGTTGAAGCATGGTGTCCCATTGATGGCGACCCCACGTCCAACCCTTCTCTCAATATTCGATGTTATCTCTACTCGAGTTACGGCGAGTACATCTTGGCTGCCTCTTATAAAAACTCAACCCAGTCCCCAAGGCGCGACGTTCGCGCGACCATCAGCCTTGGCGTCGCAACCGGCGATCAGGATGAAGATGGGCGGATCAGCAGTACGCGGCAGAGGGAGACACAGATTCCTAGTTATGTCACAACCGGTGAGTGCACGACCGTAATTGACGCCTACGCCAATGTTGGCGATAACAACGCCGACCGAACGTGATCTAAGGAAACCATTGTGGGCGCATGTGTTTCTATTAAAATTTTAACTCAATTGACGTAGTTTCCTGTAGTTTTTAATCCCTAAATATAATAGCTTGCAATTAGCTAGTCTGCATTAATTAAAATGTACGTTATATACCCGCAAGTTTAATTTACTAGCAAATTTTCTCATAGAAAAATATGGAAAATGTCCTCGATGGAAACCATTTTTCGCAATCAGGTAAATAAGTGTACGAGGTATAGAGATATTTAAATGAAAACATATGGGCTATACTTTATCACGTATCGGCGCTGCTAACGGCTACTTAAACTGCATTGATGCTCCGTAGAGAACGGTAAAAATAGAGATCGACGAGAGTGGACAGAAGATCATAGAAGAGGTCGCTGTTCAGCCACGCATGGGGGTGGTTGACGCTATTCGTCAGGCAGAAGCCAAACTGTACGACGAAGCACCAAGCCTGGTACGTTCACGATTATATAACCGTTATGTAACCACGTGGCAAACGTCCACGCACGCTACTTAATTCTACTACGCTGTCTTACCTAAACCAATTAGTCTGTCGAAAACATCACTGTATCCATCGTATATCGCTAACATGATAGGCGAACAGAGAACGGCGACGCAACGAGAACCAACCAGATAAGACAAGAATTAACTATATTGATACAAACAATTTATACCTTCGCAATAAAAGTTTAAGGGGGTGGGGCCCCCGCAGAGTATCCTACAGCACACTACCACCACCACTACCCAGGTAATATTTACCAAGACGGACGTTCACGCGTACGCGAGTCTTAACAGGCCCACACCGCGAACAACCGCGCCCAGACGATATTTACCAACGGATGAACGAATGAAACGATGAAAGAGAAACGATGGTGTGCCGGGACCTGAATATGCGCGCACTGAGAGAGCAAAAAAATGAGAATAACAAATGCGTCACAACAGGCGCCAACAATCAACGGACCAGAAATGCGGCATTCAGAGAGAGATGCGTGCAGAAATTTACACAGCCAGCATCGCGACACGCTTGGTTCCATCAATTCGTTATTATCGCCATATGTCAACTGGATCACCGCAACAGACTGATCCTACAAGACATCAGCCACAACATGAGCCCCGGGCTCCGCCACGTAAACTATAGTCGTTCCATGAAACTCAACATTTTGATTTTGGAATTACGTCCCGATAAAAATAAAATCGTCTACAATGCACGGTCGCCCGCACACCCTACACTTCGTTCATCGTTCGATCGTTTCATCGCTTTCACTCGTTCTGCTTCACACCCGTCCTGCGTCGTGCCCGCGGTGGCTCTTGTAACTTTCAGCTGAGGGGTCACCGCCAGCCGATCCGGCTGAGGGAAAATAGCTAATAACAATTCTAATGTACCACTAGGCAACCGCTCCGAGCAAATCCGCCCACCGCAGACTGCACTCTACCACTATACCGACACGAACCCTTCCGCAAAACGTCGTGGAAAAATAGTTTACTTCTCGCATGTTGCGACCACCACCACACTTCTCCATGCCGAAATCCACCAAGAACCTCCGCACCTCAGCACTGCGCCGCGCTCTTGCGCCACCAACGGCCTCGACCCCCGAGATTGACAACTCTCACAAACGTTCCTGCCATCCCAAAGTGCTAGATTACAGTCTGTTGCACCCAACCCTACGCACGACCCCACGCCACCTTCACCGTCGCTGCTGCACAACCAACCTCCCATCGACAGCAGCGCAGGAAAACTCCCGGTTTGACCTCACGCAATCGCACAAAACTTGTTTATCCTATATCACCAACGCTTGGCTCGAGTGAACGTAGCGCCTCGAGTGTGTCGTGATGACGGATCCATAACCTATCATAGCCGCCACTAACGCTAGCGGCACCGCCCACCCCCACCGCAGGCATCGACCGCCTCACACCCACGCATACCGTGTAGACATGATTGATAGTCGCACAGATCATGGCAGCCCATCTACTGACCCCTCGACCCACCCACCGAAGAAGAAAGGAGATGGGCAATTATAATTTACTAACACAGGTGATATAATGCGAGGTGTATAAAGAAGAGATGATGTAGAGAAGACAATTAAAGATTAACTATGAGGAAAAACGGTCGAAGAGAGTGATATTAAATGAGAAGTAATACTGGAAAGAATGAAAGAAAAATTACTTGATATGAACAGAATTTTATGTCAGCATTAGTAATATCTATTCAATAGAGAAGACACGCGATTCGCTTCAAGGCCAAATGTGTGTTGTGGTGGATGTGTGCGAGTGAAGAAGAGAGATGAGCAATAAAGGAGATAGAGTAGAAAGTATAAGAAGGGAACGAGAAAGAGAGAAAAGAAGATGAAGAAGACAGAACGAGATCAGAAGACACAATAATAGGCGCGCAGCTATATGCCACAAAATATAGCAAAGGTGATTACACTTCGAGGAAGTGTTGATCAAAAATTGAGCCGATATAGTAGAGAGTAATAGAAAGTAAGAGAAGGGAACAGAGAAATGGAAGCGTGCGAGAGAAAAGAAGTAAAAGAGAGCCAAAGAAACCCTGCCAGTAGAAGACAGTGAAGGAAGAACGAATAAGAGACGCAGAGGAAGAGAGAAGGAGTACGTGTAGGACTAGAGGTTGATTAGGTTAGTGATACTGTGTCGAGGGTAGTATCAGCAGTAGGTATGGAAGGTGGTAGGTAGTCCACGTTGATGGGTGTGAAATTGTGATGGTACGTTGTGGTAGAGATGTGGTGAGCTGCGTGACGTCCTGATCGCCGCAATATTACAGAAAGACAAGCACCACAAGAGCACCCCGCCCCCCCCCGAGCCACCCCGAGACCGCCGCCCAAACCCCCAGATCACACAAACGCGACAAGCCCCCCCCACACCCAGACAAACACCAGACAGCCAATCTCAACCCCCCCCCACCCCCCCCACCAGCACAGCCCAACCACCTCCGCCCCCCCCTCCCCAGCACACTCCCCGAGAGCACCTAGGTCTCAAGACAATTACAGCCACCCCGCCCAGCCCCATCCCCCTCACGTGGAAGAAATTGAGTGAAGTGACAAGAAAGAGGAGAACGGAATGGAGAGAAGTAAAGAAGAAACAGAGAGAAGAACGCTAGAGGTGTGCTATGAGAGAGGAGGGAGAAGAAGAAGCTATCAGATAAGTAGTGTGATGAGATTAGGAGAGAAGAGTAGAGAAAGAGAAGAAGAGGAGACGAGCCGCCACCTCGCCACCCCGCCCCCACATTTGCTCACCGCACACGGAGGCGCGAGAGGAGTAATGAAGGAATGAGAGAGTGAAGTTTAAGAGTGAGAAGGGAGAGGAGGGAGGGAAAGAAAGAAGAAAACCCACCCCAGAACCCCACCCGCACACAACACCAAACAGGTTATTTTTGGAGAGGAAGAATGAGGATACTGAAAGGGTGAGGGGAGCAGCAGGGAGAGGTGGAAGGAGTGATATAGAATGAGAGAGGAGAATATAGGGACACCCCCGGCCGCCCTGAGAGACGAACCTATATCGAGCCCCCCCCCACGCTATCAGGTGAGAAGTCACACACCCACAACACCCCCACCCCTCAACACAACCTCCCACCCCCGTAATACACGCATCCTATACAAAATGACACACAACACACACGGAAGACCGGGGCCTCGCACAGCGGGCAAATACGAGGGGGGAAAGAGTAGAGGAGAGAATAAAGACACAGTATAGACGAAAGCGAGCGCGCACACGCGCCCGGAGTACATCGAGAGAGCGCGCCCATGCAGCGAGAGGAGCGACAAGGGGTCGACTACACACACACACTATACACATGAACACACACACACACACACCACCGCCCACCACGCGCGGACACAGCGCGCCCAGACGCGCGCGCGCCCGCCGCCACACCAACGAGTGAAAACGTTTGCCACAACAAAGCCCGTCCCCCCCCCCCGCCGCACCCCCTTCCTCCGCGTGCTCACAGGGCACCCCCACCCCCCCCCCCCCCCACCCATTCTTCCGACGCCCCCCCCCACACACCCCCACCCGACCCCGACCACCCCTACCCAACACCCCCCACCCCCCCCCCCCACCGCCCCCCCCCCCACCCCCCCCCACCCATCCCCCCCACGCCACCCCCCCCCTCACCCCCCCGCCCCGCCCACGCCCGCAGGGCCCGCCACCCACCCCCCCCCCACGCCCCCACCCCAACCCCTCCACCCACCCCAACCCCCCCCCCCCACCCCCGCCCCCCCCCCGCCCCGGCGCGCACCCCACCAAAACCCCCCCACCCCCACTCCACCCACCCCCCCCCCCCCCCCCCACACCCACAACACCCAAAACGAGAGAAGGAGCAAGATGTCACATCCAGGAATAGTAGAGAGCATATGAAAAGTGATGTAATTATGACTGAGAAGACCGAGGGGATAACAGCCACAGGAGAATTGACATAAAGGAGAGCGATAGAAGGAATGGCGCGTAATAATGGAAAACGAGGAATCAGTAAGAGAGAACAGTAAAATAACTTGTACAGTAGAGCCTGCATAGTCAGTCCGAGTGGATGAGAACAAGTCACATAAGCCGCGGTGAATACTAGACCAAGCGACCAAAACACACACACCCAAAAACAACCCCGCCAACACCCCCCCCCCACAACAACAAAAGGAACGGTATACAAAGTAGGAGGGTACAATGCCGACGGATGGGGGAGCGGAAGTGGAAACGGTGTGCGGAGGGCAGGGGAGGCAAGGGGGAGGATAGGAGGAAAAATGCGGGCAGGGGGAGGGAGCGAAGGGGAAAGAAGTGGGTGAGAGAGAAAGAGGGCGAAGGGGGAAAGGGGTGTGAGGGAACAAGAACACAGCAAAGTAACAAATTAACCCCGTCCCGGCCAATTAACCCCCCACCCCCCGAACATATTGTCCCCCCCACCCCACTCCCCTCTACCCCCACCCACACCCCAATGCCACTTTAACACCACCCCCCCACCTCACACCACACGCCCACACCCACTCCCCTCCCCCCACCACCCCCCACACCAACCACCCCCCCCAACCCGACATTTAGCAGCCCGGACATGTTACCCCGCCGGACATTGACCCCCCTCCACGGATCATTTACGACCACCACAACCCCACCCCACACACCCACCAGCCCCCGCGCAACAATACATTACACTGACCACCACCCCCCCCCGCCGCCCACATGTTAACCTAATCAAAATGGTTCCCCCACACTTGTTACAGCCCCCACGGACCCACACTCATCACACACACCCCCTGCGACATCTTAACCGCGCCGTCGACCGGCACCACACGCACAACACATATACAACCACAAAACAAAACCCGGCGCAATACCCTACACAACCCCCGACAATCTAAGCCCGCATCGCCATTTCACCCCGACAAATTACCCACCGGACAAGTTACCACCCAGGGGATGTTACCCCCCCATGCCGAAGTTCACCCTACCAAAAACAGAACACCAACCAAAAACAAAAAAAAAAAGCCCCGACTACCTCACCGGCGACACAAATTACCGCATAGCCCCCTCCAGACAATTATCCCCGGAAGCATTTACCCCCCCGACTAATATAACCCTCGTACATTTTACCGCCCCGGTACCAATTACCCCTCCGGACATTTACCCCACCCGACAATTCTACCCGGACATTTACCGCCCCCGGACATTACACATATCCCCGATCCCGATTTACCTGGCCCCATGCTAGAATTCACGAGTCCCCCGGACAATCACCCCCCGGACGTCTTACCCCCCCGGACACTTACCCCCCCCGGACAATACCGATGTTGTCGAATGATGATTAGTATAACCAAAACTTGACCGTCATATGCGCATGCGCAGTTTAACGTTGGCGCACAGCAGATGCTGATATTGTTCGAGTTACAAAGCACACCACACAACACGGCGCACGCACGCACCGTTAGTAACGTACAACAGCACTTCCAGCGATGCACACATGCGACACACCGTGTACCTGCAACACACGTGTACGGCGCTGCAACAGCACACACGCACGCACGAAGTATCGCAGGCCGCCGCACAGCACTGTCAGGGGTAAACTTGTCCGGGGGTAATTGTCCTGGGGGTAATGTCCCGGAGGGTGATTGTCCCGGGGTAATAATGCCCGGGGGTAAGAGTCTCCCGGGGTAGTTGTCTTGAAGGGTCAGAATGCAGGGGTGTATTGTCCACGCGGCGGTAATGTCCGGGCGGGCTACCTTGTCACGAGCCGATGGACTTGCGGGGCTGAATGGATGAGGGGTAAATGCATGGGGGCTAAATGTCCGGGGTAATTGTCCGGGGGTAAATCTCGTCTGACGGGTATTGTACTGGGGGATCAATGTAGGGGGGTAATTGCCGGGGTAATTGTCCCGGCGAGGGGTAAAATGCTGTCCGGGAACCGATCTATAGTCTAACGGTCGGGGTGTTGGTCCTATGGTCGTTGTACTCAACGGGTCGTGTGGTGCCCTTACGGTCGTTTGTCCTATCGGGTAAAGCGAGTAGACGTGAATTGACAATTTATTCTTTAAATCCAATTTTTTATTTTATTATTATTATTTTTTTATTCTTTTTTATTTAACTCTTTTAAATTGTATTTGTTAAATTTTCTTTAAAAATTTTGGTTACGTTGCCAATGTTTATTCATGTATGGAGCTTTTCACAGATCTAAGTAGGGCACAGACAGGATTGGAAGGAGGAAGAAGAAAAACTAATTCTTTAACTATTTCAGTGTCATCTCAACCTCGAGCAGACCCATTATCCGGTACAGAAATTCAATTCCACACACGACAATATCCTTATGTTTTGTCTACGTTTCATTCACTGGCTCCAAACTAATTTCATCACCTTGGGTAAAGATGCATACACCTGTAAGAGTAGCTGTGGTAACCCTACACAGGCCGTACTCAGCAAAAATACCTGTGTAAATACACTTCGTTATACTTGTTTGACCATAAATTATTTTTTAGTCGGTTAGTATTACATTTATTATAAGTATTTAATGGCTGCCATCGAACGTCAGTTAGTTTGTATCGTGTCACGCGTAGACACAATACGGCTCGTGGTAATAAAATTTGAAAAAAATTAAATTTAAACAAATCCATATACAATTAAATTAAAAAAAAAAAATTGAATCAAAAATTAAATAACTTCTTTTTAAATTAAAATTGAAAATTTAAAACAGAATTAAATTTAAAAATCTAAATGATGAGAAAAATAATTACTTCTAAATAAAAATGAAATTACCAAACCAACTTAAAGAAAATAATTACGCGTGTGGCCTGCGTGCACGAACTGCTAAGGACCAACGACGGAGGACCCGAACGCGCCGTAGAGGGACCAGCGACCCCGTAGGACACAACGAACCCGTAGGACAGAACGAAGCCCCAGTAGGACAAAGAACTTAGTCAAATGTCCGGGGTATTGTGCCGGCGGGGTAATTGTCGGGGGTAATTGCGGGGGTCAAAATTCCGGGGGTAAGTCCGCCACGGCGTAAAATGTCCGGGGGTATGTCGGCATAGTGATCAATGTCTCGAAGGGGTGAAATGCATGAGGGTAAAACATGGCATTGAGGGTCATTAGTCCGCGAGGGGTAGATTGCTCCCATGGTAATTGTCCGGGTGATTGTCGCGGGGGATATTATTCTATACGACATATAATAAACTTTGAAGTATTATTGATTAGCTGTCTTACCTTGTTCATATAAAACAAACCGCATGTCCCTACGATGCCCCTACGCTGAGATAATGAGCGGTGAAAATCTGGTATTTTCACCGAAAACCGACTCGAGATCACTGTTTACTGCGTCCGTCTCTCGAAGTGTTATTACTTCGGGAAACCTCGCGTGTTTTCGTCAATGATTGACAAATGGAATGAATGACGTCTGTTATTGATTGCCATAGTGATGACCCCCACCTGTACCCACCTCACGCCCACCTCACGCTGGATACCTATGTACCTATGCAGGTACGTACCGACGTGCACTCACGCATAAGAATGCGCGTAAGAGGATATAATTAACGCATCTGATAATCCAATGACTTCATTGAAACGCCCGCATGCTGTGCTTGTTTGTACACGGGTGCACGGGGGCGGGAGCCTGCGCTTGCGCACAGGTGAAGCAAATCTGCTACGCAGTAACAAATGTCTCCGAAAGCCGTGTTAGCTTGCTTGTCTGACTCATAGTGTTATTATTACACCATGTCACATTTAAATACATGTTATTGTATTCATATGGTATTATTACAATAATTTATGACTTATATGCAGAGAATATGTTGGTGGCAGAGGTGGCGCCTTAGCGGATAGGCTCAGCCCCCGCCCCGGTGGGAAAAATCAACTCGAATGCGAACGATCTTTGATAAAAATTGCACCTCGCACCTACGCTACTCGCAATAACTTACGAAAACAATAAGCAGAATGAAGGGAAAATCTATCTATGCATATGACTATATAACAATATTATATCAATAGTTATAGATATAGCAGTTATAGCGTGCTAAAACGCTTAAGCTGCCATTATAAACTTTCAGGTTTGATAATCCTGCGTATATCACACGAGTTTTACATAGCCTCTTCCCTACTCAAAATGTGAATTTATCCACTCCTCCCTCGTCGCGGGACCTTGGGCCTGTAACAGGCAACTCGGGGGGGGGGCACCCTCGATGCGCAAATGTTTTCCCCGCCTATAGAAATTACCGGCACTAATCGATCACTCGCTATATCGAATCACGCGTACCAGATTGCCTAAATTAACCGCATTCAGCCTAGTGCATCGAGTTACCGGGATCGTAGCGTTAGGGGTGTTTTGCGTCGTGGCAATGACAGACTATGGATCCACTGCAAACTTGCGCGGTGAAAATCTAACGAACACTGTGTAAAATCTGGCGCGCAAGCGCTTTAGTAGAACAGAAGAATATGTTCCATAATGCATTGCTGTGATGGTTCTTGTAATAAGGTAATAATACATAATCGCACGGCATGTGACTTGTGCTTCGATATTTTCCTATTCGTATTTACTCGGCTGTTAGTGTTACAATATAACCGCATCGATCGACCACCTACTCTCCTCTCATCAACGCGTAAAACATAAACGATATGTAGCTCATGACATAGAGTACATACGTAACAGAAAATCATTCCAGAAATAATACCAGTGTGTTCTCGATATCATATACCATAGTGGTAAGTTCGCAGTCGTATAATTTTGCCAGCAAAGTCAGGCAGGACCTCATAAGCCATCGCAATGTTGGGTAAAGGGCGCAGAAAACGCCCTCTCCTAGACACGCTAGTGTCGTTACGATGCCCCACCTTAGCGAACAGCCCTTTGCGATATAATCGCTCCTTTGCTTTTTAGCGATCGCAAATTACTCGCGACGTGTTATTTATGACGCGTTAACGGTTGTTATGTTAAACCATAGATATATACAACTGTGTTGTATATATCTATGGTTAAACTATTAAACGGTTAAGCGGCGGTTATATCAAGCCGGTCAAACGTAGGGGAGACCGGGGCTAGTTATAACGAATTTTCTATTTTCTTCCATTGCTCCTAGGTATCTTGATGTATTCATAATCTATCATGCTGTCATGAAAGCTTGGTATACGAAGATGTATTGGGCTTAATGAAAGTTTTAGCAGGTCTCTCCACTTAGGTGATAAATGGGCTCAAAGTCGACTGTTACAATTACCAACCCCTCTCGAAAATGTTGGGGCAAGTTGTACCACATTCGGGGGTAGGTTGAAACACACCGGGGTAGGTTGTAACAGCATTTTATTACTGTAATTCTTGCATAAATAGGGCCGCCCTTAATGATTGTTCGTTTGCACTTACCCTACCTACCCAAACATGTAGCCAAATAACATTATTTGGGTAGGAAAATTCTTTGTTTACTAACTTTGAAGTACTTCAAATTCATGCAGGAATGCACGTTTTTAAGTTTAAAAATACCCTTTTTAACCTACCCAATGATTTTGAAAGTTCATGTAACTGCAAAGAATCAATGGCTAAGAAACACAATGAGGTAACTTTTAAACAACTGCCTCCTTTATAGTATAAACTTCGATCTGAGAACAACTAACTCTGTCCTCCTGTTTTTTCTAAAACAAAACTTCACCGTCTTCCCCAGACTAACTATTGTTCAAACGTCTAGAACTCAATTAAACTTCGATCTGAGAACAACAATTAAACTCTGTCCTCCTTTGCTCTAAAACAAAACTTCACCGTCTTCCCCAGACTAACTATTGTTCAAACGTCTATAGAACTAAATTAAACTGCGATCGGAGAATAACAAACTCTGTCCTCCTTTGCTCTAAAACAAAACTGCACTGTCTTCCCCAGACTAGCTCTTATTGTTCAAACGTCAATCCTAATTCAACAATAGCAGGCTAAGCTTGCCTACCTAAAACCAAATAAAGGGCCCACCTCAGGCTTGATCATCAGAGTAAACCTATGACCTATGCATACTCATCGGTATCACAGTTGTGACACAGGTAAGGTTCCTCTGCAGCAATACATTCTTCATGTGACCAGTTTAAACAACCAACACACTGGACCCAGTTTTCCCCAGGCCTGCTGTTGGAATATGGTTCGTCACAGACGAGGCAGAAAGTTTCCTCCTCATCCGACGCTTCATATCTGAGTCGTTTCTGAGCCTTTGTAGCAGTGTTTGTTGCTGATTTCTTGGTTGCCACTTTCGTTTTCGTTTGCCTTTTTTTCGGTTTCGTTTTATCTGCTTTATTGGGGGATTTTGATTCTGCTGCTTTACGTTTCTTTTTCTCTCTCGCCTTTGCTTCTTCTTCAAGAGCATTCTTTTCCGGTGTGTCGGTCAATAGTGCAGTTTTATGTTTCTTCCACCCTCGGGTAGAGATTTTTCTAGGCGGAGATTTTGAAAAGAGCACGTAAGACAGATATATGACAGATGTGATAAAGAAGGGAAGGCTAAGCTAAAATGAGAGGTGGCTTTGACTTAAGCAGGATGGATTAATGGGAATTACTCCGCCCTATAGGCCTATTTGGAACCACGGTAAATGTAATATATTAGGCCTACACTATTTTTTTGAATGTTTAGGTAGACGTACTACATGTCTAATTTAATATACTTGAATTTATTGGGAGTAAGGCAGGGGTAGCCCTATAGTTGCAAAATACAACATTTACAGGACGGGGTTAGTTGTAACAGCTGCGGGGCAGGTTGTAACATGTTACAACCTGCCCCATGAAATTTGTTACAACAGGCCCCACCTATGCCCAGTATGACAAAATGTCCTCCTGTACATTACATATGAAAGACAACTCGAATTTTTCTTGATCACTTGTACACGCATTACATAAGTACCCAAACAAGATTTGAATTAATTCCAAAACCTACAGCAGCAGAAGTGCAGACCAGCTTTTCTCACCAGTGTCATATTTTACTTACGTATGTCAAAAGTGGTTATTGCCCCTTAATGCACACACACTATGCACATTGCTAACCATTTATGGTATGAAAGATGGCGTATGCCAAGGGGATTTACGTCATGTAGGCTACTATGAGCGCCCCCATTTGTATAGGCTTTGAATTATTAGGCCTGTTACAACTTGCCCCTGTTACTTCTAGCCCCGGTCTCCCCTACTTATTTCCTTCACATCTTAATCGCAGAGTACGCGACTGCAATTACGAATAATTAAACATGATTGACGTCATGCCGGCCTATTGTGACGTAATGCAGGCGTTATACGTGTGTTATACGTACTCACAGTATACGTGCAGATCGGACTGCACCGGAATGGTGCCCGCGCGGAATGCGAAAACAGGCGCTTCCATATTTTTTGGTGACTAGTATGGCGGCAAAAGCTCCATGGGCTGTTGACTGACAATATTGAACGATTTCCTAGCATCTACCCCACCCCGCTCTTAGCATTTTGCTGGCTCATGGGAAACAATTGGCTCGTTTGATTGGTCTATGGATCTCATTTTTCGAAGGACTACAAACGTAAAGCTATACTGCAAACGGCTATATCATCGCATATCATTTATCGCTGTTTTCTCTCGTTATTGCGCAAATTCTCAGCTACGAGTTTCCTCTCATGGTACCATTGATGCTATATCCACCATAGGGCATGCGTAACAATCACATGTCTCAACTTGTATTGTGTAACTCGGAATAAGTTCTTCAGATTCTCTGATCGTTTTATTTAACCTGTTAATCAGGTGACAAAGACGACTAGATCGATTGTCGAAAAACCGTTGGCAACAGGTTGAATAAACGTATTTATCATATAATAAATGTGTTCTTTCGCGCACGTGTATTGTAGCCTCAAATTCTTTGTGACCTAGAATAACGCTCGTAACTCGTATAATGTCCACGGCTTCCGCGGTCTAATGTCCGGTTCTTACCGCCTACAGCAGATGAATCCGTTTACGTCTGTGATTGAGTATGACGTCACAGAGCAGTGCTACGTCATAAAGAAGCCTGGCCCGTGGGGACACCGATTCTCGTGGCTGGTGACGGTGATGGATCGTAACGGCAATGTACGTCAAACTGCCGTAACCAAAGATGCGCGTACTGCATCTCGTTGACGTAGCAATATGAAATTGAAACAGTCTGCTATTATTATTATTATTATCATTATTATTATTGTTATTATTATTTTAACAAGCATATTACTTTTAAAAATCGAATCAAAGTAGGTAATAACTGCTAGGAATTATTACGTGTGAAACAATTAACTGAATAAAAATTCCAAAATATCCGCCTAATTATGTGTCAGTACGTGCGTGTGCGTGCGTGCGGGTATCTTGGGGTGCGAATTGAGCATAACCTCGTTTTATTTCCGAAGTTGGTCAGCGAAAGCACCTGCGTGCCAAAGTCAGATGACCTCATCCTCCGTCCTGGATACCACATCATCTTAAAGCATCTGCCGTCTAAGCATGACTGAAATATGTGGCGGATCATCACGTATATTATAAGCTCTTTGTAGACCGAAATATGTGTCGGTACTGGACACGACGGAAGCGTTTTGCAGGGACCATGTGTGTGCGTGTGTGCGTATGTGCGTTCGTGCATGCGCACACGTATGTGTGCGTGTGCGTGTGTGTGTACGCGCGCGCGCGTGTGCGTGGTGTCGCTGTAAGTACTAGATTATTTTTCTTCTTGCTTTATATATTGTTAGAGTATAATTATGTTGCACAAAGTCAAATTATTTTAAGATGCTCCTCATTACTTAATCGTTGTACCAGGTTCACATGTATAGTGGGCAGACTAATTCTTATATATGGTAATAATTTCCTGTATAAAAATGTCATTTTCTTTTCTTGTCTGAGAGTGGGACTAGGCGGGTACGTGATAACATTGTGTTATATTATATTAGGTGGCTTATCATTATCTGTTAGTGTGGAGATTTCGGGGGTGTGTAACTCACAGGAGCAGTAGACTAGATCAGAATGGATGGATTGAACTCACAGTATAGATAGAAGAACCATATATATAGACTAAGGACAGGATAAAATATAGATCGAGGAACATAAATATATCAACACCCCTGACATGCGTCTAAACCATAGACCATAGATATATGTGGTGTATATCTATGGTCTTAACAGTGGAATTGCTCCGACCTGTGATTGGAGGATAAAAATAGACCCCGCCTACTTTTCCATTTTTGGAGGATAAAAATAGAATTCGGGACGTTTCGTTTCACCGGTCATAGCCGCGCGTGCATATTTGCTAATTAATTAAACCAATTGCGCTTTAATAAACTCAAAATTCACAGAGATTAAGGCTAAGACATGTGTCTATAATAGCTAGAATTTATAGAAATGTAACTCAAATCGTTCGCTCCATATGATAGTTAGTACACGTTCCTACCGGTCATAGCATAGCGTACGCGGCGGGAGTGGGCGGGGTCTATTTTTATCCTCCAATCACAAGTCGGAGCGATTAGTAGCGTTGAATAAAAGTATTAGATGCCTCGTGGACATTGATATATATAAACACTGGATAGGACAACGGCCTGTCAGTGGCGGAAAATTTGGCCGCCATCTTAGGATGGTAATTGGATGCTTAGAACTTGGGTCATGTTGGTCGTTGCGTGAAGCGAGTTATTTACATTTTGATCAAGTTTTCAGCCGTTATAAAAATAGACTCAAAATTCACAGAGATTAAGGCTAAGACATGTGTCTATAATAGCTAGAATTTATAGAAATATGTAACTCAAATCGTTCGCTCCATATGATAGTTAGTACACGTTCCTACCGGTCATAGCATAGCGAACGCGGCGGGAGTGGGCGGGGTCTATTTTTATCCTCCAATCACAGGTCGGAGCGAATAGTAGCGTTGAATAAAAGTATTAGATGCCTCGTGGACGTCTAAAAACAATTTGAAGTAAAATTTATCTTGTCGTGTTGTTGTGTTATTCCGTCAGGTGGCGTAGCCACAGCGACCGGTTGGTCATTTTTGTGTTTGAAATGTGTTCACTACAGTTCAGACAACTTTGCAGAATTTCGCATCATAGAGCTGGCAAAAGTTTTAAGCGGAGCATAGAGCATGAATCTGTAATTATTTAATATGAATAAAGTGTATGTTGTGAAAGCGCAGTAACAGTGTGAGTATTTTTAATTAATTTCTGTTCGATGCTTATTCAGGCTTGCCGCTTATGGACGCCCTCTACTATTGTTCAACACCTTTAGACGCATGTCACCCCTTAGACTGGTACCCGGTCGACAGTTCCACACAGTGGCGTAGTCAGGGGGGGCGATGGGGGCGGTCGCCCCCCTAAGATTTAGAAGGCGAAAAAAACGGAAAATAAAGTTTAAAAAAAAAATTCGTTTCACTGAAATCAAGACGAATTGAATTGTAATACTGCGATTCAGTTGATCAGTTCAGTTCGGCCGGTCTCCCTTACCGTGTGAGGTGTTCGAATAAAGAAGATTTTCACAGATGCCTATATAGTTAATATAATTAATTCAATTCTGGATGAAAGTATTGCATGTGTGGTTTGGGGTATTCTGTACCTTGTAGGCCCTACCCTATGCACACAATGCGTTAGGATGAACGCGGGACCGGTCGGTAGGCTTGAGACAGCTGTATTTTCCCTCTTGCCTGTAGGCTGTATGTACATATGGAGCTCGGATGGATAAAATGTGTTCCCCCCTCCCGAGTGTCATCACGTCACACGTTACCAGCACGTATCTTTGTAATGTTACATGACTTTTTGTATAAAATGGAATTTGCAAGTGATCGCAAACCTCATCTTCATGCTATTTCTTTTTGATTGCTTAGCAGACGGTGTTTATTCATTATAAGAATCAATACTATAAATTTATTTAAATGATATCCTTGTTACATATACAATATCTACATCAAAATACTGCTACCTTATTTAAACCAGCAGGACTGTTTCAAGTCGATAAAACATATGCCAACAACATGCACCAAATTGCACCATTAACAACATCAAAATGCAAAAAGCTCTCACTGTGGGAGCGGGGCCACCCCCTCCCACACCCTACCCCCTCTCGGTCGCTACGCTCCCTCGAACTGATTGCCGCCCCCCTTAGATTTAATCCTGGCTACGCCGTTGGTTCCACACGCTGCTAACGACCGGCAGGGGCGTAGCTACGGGGGGGCCTGGGAGGGGGCACGCCCCCAAATTTTCTGTGCCCCCCAGGTGCCCCCCCACTGAAAATTCATGCTTGATAAAAAAAATTGAATTAAAAACAATGCCGTTAGAACAGTATAATACAAAGAAAAGTTATATA
>NW_014577226.1:505059-509365 GCF_000485595.1 Priapulus caudatus | reverse complement strand
CGCTCGTGTGTCGTTCAGGAGGCGCTGCGTTCGTTCATCGAGCGTTCGCATCGAGCGCTCGCTCTCCTGAAAACGCCTCAGCTGAGCGAGCGAGAGGGAAAGTGTGGGCGAGTCCATTATTTTCAGAAGGGGACAGGTACCGACGACCAGTCACAATGGCGTATCCACACCGGAGTTTTCTAGGGATAGGAAGATATCTCAAGAGGCAGCCAAGGATAATAGGGAGAAGATAACATGATCGGAAAGGAGATTACCGGAAAGCTGGAAAGAAAATGAACAGGAAAGGGGACAGAGATACCACGCACTCCTACCCCACGCTGGAACAAGCCAGGAAAGCTTACAGAGAAACTGGGGAAGTCCGATAAGACAGGGCAGCAGCAGTCGGAAAGCAGAAAACGGCAGCGTGAATTCTGATTTCTCACCTGACAAAGAAAAAGATATTTTACAGGCACCTGAAAGAGATACGGCTACGGGTGGGCATATGCTGTACACAAGGAAGGAGTCGAGGCAGGACCTGCCAATAGCACGTGAGAGAAGTCCGTGGCGCAGTACACCTGTAAAGAAACGAAAACCTCCAAACTTTAGGAAGGGAGATGGAACTGCCTTAAAGCACTTCCTAATAAAATTCGAGATGACGGCAAGCTATAATCAATGGGCAGAGAATGCATGGGGAATTCAATTAGGATTATGCTTGGAGGGTGAAGCTCTAAAAGTGATGATTGAGATGCCACGATCACAGCGTGCTGACTACGACGATTGTCGCCTGTTTGCAACGCAGATTCGATCCTGTAGAGCGACTCCACGTTTATCGGAGTGAGCTACGTCATAGGAACAGAAGATATGAAGAGACACCCGAGAAATACGGCGCTGTCATGCGGCAGTTATTCGCTCGGGCATACCCTGGCATGATAGGTTTTCAGACGGAGCAGATCCTGATCGATAAATACCTGGAAGGAATAGGAGATGTAGAAATACAATGCTATGCACTCTTGCAAGGACCAAGCACACTGGACGAGGCTATAACTCGGGTAGCACAGCATGAGGCCGTTACAAGAGAAACAGTCTATCGTAGAAAGCCGCCACCAGGTGGAAGCACTCATGTACGAGCTGTAATGCCACAAGAGGATCCAGTGTCGAGTCTACGGGAAGAGGTGCGAAGCCTGAGACAGGAAATGGTTAAAATCATGAAGGACATTGAAGGTCAAGTGCAACAAAATACAGGTAGGGCTGGAAGCAGAGGTCAAACGTCGGGGAGAGTATGCAGAATGCACCATTCAGCGGAATGGCCAAACCTCCACAGAATAGGGCAAGAATGGCTGAAATAGAATGTTATTATTGCAGGATGGGACACACGCAAAAAGATTGCCCACGGAGATTGCAATGTGGCAATATTTCAAATAATCGCGCAACACGGACAGGAGTTGCCGAGATGAGTCAGCGACCGTTAAACTAGGACGGGCTAGGAATAGAGTCGGTAGCCTGGTCCATGGTAAGCCGACTGAGGGAGCTACACCACGATCTACTGGTTTCACACTCTCTTAGAAGGGCAAGATAGAAGAAAGCGATGATACAGAAAATAGTTCAGGCAAGGCTGAAGCCACACAGATACCTACCATCTCAGTAGCACCACTGCAATGTCATCCCACATGGGTAATACCTGTGAAAGTAGAGGGATGGGACATGAAATTTTTAGTAGACAGCGGATCAAGCACAATGCTGATAAATGAAGATAGGTTCAACGACATCAAAGCAAGTACCGGGCTACAGCTGATAACAAGAAAGAAAGATCTGAAGATGGCAAATGGCGAAGCAATGAATAGTCCTGGAGAGACTGCAGTCCGTCTAGAAATCGCCGAGCATACTTACGATAAGAAAACAATGGTTATTGCACAATTAGAGGATTTGGATGGGATAGTGGGACTCGACTTTCTCGTCCCAAACAATGCTATCCTGAACATTACTACAGGAATGCTATCACTCGATGGGAGAGAGATTCAAGGATTTTGGACAGGGGGAGAGAATGGTAGACCAGTATACGTGGATGAAACGACGATGCTGAGGCCAGGGAAAAGATACAGAATCCCTGGATGGACTTATGCTGACGATAAGGTATCCAAAGGAAAGCATGTAAGGCTAGTGCCTATCCCAGAATTTCAGAAGCTGGAGACACAGTGGATTCGGGTGGAGCAGACGGTATTCCCGAGGGATGTGATAAAAGTACCCTTGGTTATCTCCCACACAGGAGAGAAGCCTACCCTATTGTTGGAGGATCAACAAGTGGGGAAACTCAAACCAGTGGAGGAGAGTGAGACACAGCAAGGACAGCAGTTGGTGAGCGTTATGGATGGCATGGCACCCACCAAGTTAGCTGACCACCTACAGAACCTACTGGATAGAGTAGATACGCACGACTTTGAAATTGAGCACCGGAAGGGACAGCATCACCAGAATGCGGATGCGTTATCACGTAAGACAGTAGGGAAATGCCCTAACGAGAACTGCCCAGATAGCAGGCATGGAAGGATGGGGGAGGATGCCCGACCAGCGATGGAGATGCAATAAGGGGAAGAGGAAACGCACGTTCAGGAGGAAGAAGACGAGGAAAGTAGTAGCGATGAACCACCCAGCTGCAATGGGGGACGAGAGGATTCTACAGGGAGATATGAACCACCCAGTCGTAATGGGAGGAGAGACGATTCTTCATGTGAGGATAAGGAGCAGCGTGGGCAGGTGTTGGTAGTGACCGATGGAGATCAGGAGTGAGAAGATCGCAGAGAAAATCCCGAGGATCAGGGGGAAGACCATGATGTATAGAACCCGGAAAATATTAGGAGATTACAGGATACGAACCCTGTGATTGTTTTCCTCAAGGAACGAAAAGAAGCGGCGTTGGACAGACCTGAGTTTGCAGAAATTGCAAGAATGGGGTCGGAGGCAAAAGCGTACTGGGGGCAGTGGAGTCAATTAGAGGTGCAGGAAGGTAAATTGTATAGACGATGGGAGACGACAGTCACGCCGACTCATCCCATACTTCAGTTTGTGATACCTAAGGAATTGCAAAGAGAAATATTTCAGCAATTACATTACCATCGTACAGCAGGACATCAAGGAGAGAAACGGAGTAGATCCAGCATACAGCAACGGTTCTACTGGCCGCACTACACGAAGGATATCAATAGATGGTGCCAGTACTGCACTGTTTGTGCTCGGAGGCAACCTGGAAAAGGGTTGAGAAGGGGAAGGTTAAAACAGTCGAAAGTAGGAGCGAGTTGAGAACGAAAAGGGGAAGGCAGAGAAGAAGTTGAGGGGAGTAAGAGTAGAATTGGAAATCGAAGGCATATCCGAAGGCGAATACTTATAGAAGTTTGGGGGGAGTTGTGGAGATTTCGGGGGTGTGTAACTCACAGGAGCAGATGGATGAATTGAACTCACAGTATAGATAGAAGAACCATATATAGACTAAGGACAGGATGAAATATAGAGGCACATAAATATATCAACAACCCTGGGCGCAGCCATCTTGGATCATACATACGGATGGGGTCCAAGGAAAAACGAGGAGTGTATACGCGAAAAGCGATAACGCAATATATATAGTATAATAATCAGCGCGGTTAGGTACTATTAGTCAGCATAATATACGAGATTTGAATAAAATAAATAGTCTAAGTTGTCGTAGAGAGGAATATTTACTTATAAACGAGTTGCACCAGATGATGCAATAATCGTATCAGCCACGGGTTGCATCAGCAGGTAAAACGATTGCACCAGGAAACTAATGATTTCTCGTCGAAGGGGTGCCTAAGCCTCTGCCCCGCGTCACTTCTTCATGCATTACGATAGTAGCTCATGGTGGTTTAGTATGCAAATTTATGTCCAGACCTAAACTCTTCCAGAATCCACTAATTGAAGGTCCAGGAACAATATTTGGTTGGTAACACATTTCCCACTGACGGCGAAATATCTTTTTGGGCCACGCCCTTTTCGAGCGAAGTACTACCATCTACCGTGACTGTATCTACAGAACCGTTGGACCTAGGAGGTTGCCCGACCACTCAAAATGTGCGCAATAGCCACATTATGGGGGGTCAGTAATACATTTTCATATCCAAAAGTCAATGGTTTTTAATATAATTGCCAAAAACCGATTTCTGCATGTTACGTACTACATTTATTTGGATTTCTACACTTTTTGCCTTTACTACAGCCACAAAACGTCTCACATTTTACGTTCATTTCTCTGCAAGTGCACGTTTTGGTACTCATACATGATGTTGGGCATTTTCATTGAGGGGCAGGTCATCAG
>NW_014577226.1:491115-501909 GCF_000485595.1 Priapulus caudatus | reverse complement strand
TGTCCCCCGGGGTACTGCCGGAACGTACCTTGGGTACGGTGGGGTATACCGGAACGTACCCTGGTCACTATTTGATATGGTTAGGGTTAGGGTTAGGATTCGGGTTCGGGTTAGGGAGTAGGCGTAGGCGACTCGCTAGACTCGTTAGTGGAGTAGGCGAGGTACGGTCCGGCATATTAGATAGTACCAGGGTACGTTCCGGTATACCCCACCGTACCCAAGGTACGTTCCGGCAGTACCCCGGGGGACATAGACCCTCTCAGCGTAAGTAAGTGAAATAATGGTAGGCCCAACAACTGCAGCTCATGTGGATTAGAAGTGAAAGACGGTGAAAAAGCCATGGAATGTAAAATATGCAATATCCACGTGGCACCATACTACTTGTGAGCAGATGTCGCAGTTTTAACACGGGAAAGTGCAAAGTTATGCATATTGGCAAGAACAATCCAGTGTATTGCTACACTATGAAGAAGAATATGGGAAACACCATTGTAAAACAGGATATTGAAGAATGTGATCTGGGGGTAACGTTTGATAGCAGCTTGAAATTTGAGAAACAAGTGAGGAAATGTGAGGCAAAGGCAAACATAATGGTAGGCTTGATAAAGCACTCATCTGACCATATGGACAAGGATATGTTTCTTTCCCTGTACAAATCCCTAGTCCGTCCGTTAATGGAGTATGCAACACCAGTTTGGTCACCGTACCTGAAGAAGGACATTCGTCTGCTAGAGAAGGTACAAAGAAGCGCAACAAAATTAGTATGTGACATACAACACTTGTCGTACAAGGGGAGGCTTCTAAAGCTCGGTTTACCATCACTAGAGTACCGAAGAGATCGATACGACATGATACAGGTCTTTAAAATTTTAAGTGGCCTAGAAGACATGGATGAGAGGGTATTCTTTGTTAGAAGTGGTAATAACACATGTGGTCATGAACTAAAACTGTTTAAGAAAATATGTAATTCGACAATCAGACAAAACAGTTTTTCATTTAGGGTCGTAGACCAGTGGAACAATCTTCCAAGTGTAGTGGTCATATCAGAGAGTCCAAACATCTTCAAATCTCGGCTCAACAGCAACCAGTGGCATCAGTATAAGTTCGACACCTCCTGTTAGTGTAGTCCTATTTTTCTTTCTTATGTGCGCACCATATGTGCATCCAAAAACATATGTACAAGTAACAGCATTTCATATACATATTGAGGGGTCAAATGACCGCCTGAGACACTGCTATGTTTGATATCATATAGAGGGGTTCAAAAAAGCTATGAAGCTTACTCATCCAAGTAATCCGACCCAGCATTAAAGTATTAAACATTGCTTTTTAGAATGCCGAACAGCAACATGGATTGGCTAGAGCTGCCCCCAACCATATAAAGCAAAAACATGAACCTGCTAAACTATGCAGATTTGATAGAATTGACCATCTGTAAGCATTGTGAACAACTGTTTTATCGTTTCCATCCCCTAAATATTCATAAAACAAAGTAAAGATTGGACACAGATGTATACACATTCCAACACTCCACACCAGTAATTACCACCACAAATAGCAAAACATGCTCATTTAATACAAATGAGCATGTTTTCGATGAATATTTATAATCATTTTTACACTGTCTTGGTCACAAATAACCTTATTCATTGTTTTCTACTGTAACATCTCTCGACTTTATTTCTGCTTTCATCTTCAATAACTGCTGGTGCTGCTGCCTAAGGACTCCTAGTTTGCATTTTCGATTGGCCAATTTCACAACCAGTGGCAGCGTGGTCTTGAATGCGGCTTGACTTTGTCGTAATGATTGGGGAACAAGAATTCCGAACCATTTAAGTGGGTCTTTTATCTTGCTCGCAACAGCTGAATCATGTACAGTGTTAGTTTCCGCGTCATCATTGGTGAGTGAACAATCAGTTGCTGGCGCTGTGTTTGCACCTTTGTTTCGTTGTCGCACACCTCCTGACAGTACTGCCTCTCCATCACTTGCACCAGCAATGGAGAACATTACGTGCTGGTTTGATAGGTTTGCTGCTGAAGAAAGTACTGGCACGTCATCACGAACTTCGCCGCAGTCCACAGATACACTTGCCACCATGTCACAGTTTATAGGCACCTGTAACTCGCTGATCAATTTCTGACCCATCACACTGCGAGCTTTTGACATAAACCAATAGCCGTCGCGTACAGCAGACTCCAAGTCAGCGGAATACTGCAGAATCTCCTCAAGAGTTGTAAGATATTCTACGACATTGCTGTCAATCAGTTCACATACTTCGCTATATTCCATGATAATTGTTGGCAGTAAAAAACTAAAAAATCGAGTGCGATTCAAGTTTTACAATGTTTTTATGTACAGTTTCACAGCGTAGAAGTGCCAGTGTAGAGACAGTGTAGGCAAAGAGACAGGCAAGGTAGGTAGAGAAGGCAAGAGACAGTGTAGAATAGCCGAAACTAAAAAGCTTTTGAGTAAAGCACGAACACTTGATGGGCGCAGCCATCTGCATAGATAGTACGCAAATAAATTTAGGTGGCTATTCGTTTAATCGTGATCCAAAACTGACTTAACGTTTCGCGACCTAATAAAGAGGAAATACCAATTTTGCATTAAAGATATTGTCAATGAAATCTTGTAAAACGAACCAGACGAGTGTGACACCACTGACTGTTTGTGTTTATATAATATGCTATATAATTGCCAAACCCTACCTAAGTTGCATAATTTTTTTTTAAATATCAAAACCCCTAGCCCTTATTCATTCACGTACCAAAAATGAGCAAAATCCGTCAAAATATGACGTTTAATATGGGAGCATAGCAGTAACAAATTAACTATAGGCCTACCCAATTTAAAAAATGTGGGCCAAACGGTTCCTGAGTTATCGTTGACCGAAGCGAAATGTTGACGGACAGACGAACGGACGGATGGACGGACGGACGGACGGACGTACGACGGACGACGACCCATGGCCATGGCAATAGCTCAGCTTGACGATGTCAAGGTGAGCTAAAAACAGCCCCCAAATTATGGCCGTCTTCTCGGGGGCAAATGTAACAACGTGTTACAATTGCCCCTTGGCATGTATGAAAAGTATGTATTTTACAAAATGTGTTTTGTTTATAAGGCAAAAAAGTAGCCTATCTATAAGCTCAGACATGAGAACTACATAACTTTGAATTAATCGGTCTGTAAATATGTTTTGTATGTAAATGTAAATGATGTAAAATATGTAAATGAGTCAAGCATTCGTCATAGTTTTTATTAAAATTATTTTATTGTGGTTCTATAAATTGCTGTTTAATTGTAGAAAATCTGTCCAACGTGTCACCTTTATAAAAAATATAAAAAATCATTTTGAGGAATATGATTTGTTGGTACAATTGTATGTGTTACAATGTGTTACAATTGTATGTGCCCGATTGGTGTGTTACAATTGCCCCGTGTTGTGGGGGCAATTGTAACACTTGACTTCCAGTTTTGAAATGATAATGGCTTCAAAATAACTTGTTTTACTTAACCCAAACCTAGTCATATTTCAAGCCAAGATATGCATCTTTAATTTCATATACCTTGAAGTAAGTATTTAACTATAATAAAGTTGTTATGTCAGATTTGGAAAAAAGTGTTACAATTGTCCCCGGTCTCCCCTACTATTAGTCAGCATAATATACGAGGAAATTTGAATAAAATGAATAGTCTAATTAAGTTGTCGAAGAGAGGAATATTTACTTAGATGATGCAATAATCGTATCAGCCACGGGTTGCGTCAGCAGGTGAAACGATTGCACCAGCAAACGAAATCTGCGTAGCGTTTTGGCAACACGTGCTAAACAACGGCTCGTAGGGGGGGGGGGGGGGGGGCAGCTAGGTATACAAGGCGCACCGAATCGCAGTCCAGGGCGTTATTTTTCAGGGCTGGGTAGGAAGAAGAAGAAAAAGAAAAAGAAGAAGAAGAGCGTTATTTTTCAGGTCTATGTAGGAAGAAGAAGAAGAAGAAGAAGAAGAACAGCGTTATTTTTCAGGTGTAGGTAGGAAGAAAAAGACGAAGAAGAAGAAGGAGAAGAAGAAGAAGAAGAGAAAGAGGGAGAAAGCATTTTAGGTCTCGAGGAGAGAGATAACAGAGGGACGAGAAGCACGGGTTTTTCAGGAAGGAAAGAAGACTACAGGGAAAATGAGGGCTCAGCCGGGATCTTTCACTACAGGTAGAGAAGAACGGGATTTCAGTTAGGTAGAGCCAGGAGCGACTACGAGGGAGACACCCATGTAGGCTACCTAGGTCTACGCGAAGCGGGGACGAACGTGAGAGGGGAAGACGAAACCGGCGAGACGTTAATTCTTCAATATTAGTCTAGTGGTTATAGGATCCGCTGCATATACGAATGCAGGAGAATTATTTGTAAACTAGTAGGAAGCAATAAAACTATAACCGTACAGTTAACCGAACCTAACTGTGTTCTGTTCCACTGTTATTTGCTACGGGCATCACCGTCCTGCCTAATATAATGGCAGGAGCAAACACTGAATCCAAACAACTAGAACACGCGTTATAACTATATAACGCCTGTCGTACCGTAGTCGACTACCCCTAGGGCCACTACAGGTAAAATGGGGGCTCGTCCGGGATGTTCGCATGAAGGAGTAGCAATAGCAAGTGTACCAGTGTTATAGACTGATAGTGAGCGGAGGTAAAAACATGTCGAGTTTTATAAAGAGAATACGGGATGCCCACGGAGACCCGATGGAGCGAGGTGGAATGCAACGCTGGCAGGCAGCGGGCCGCGGAGGCAGATGACTCATTGCCACACCAGCTGAGCGAGCGAGAGGGAAAGTGTGGGCGAGTCCATTATTTTCAGAAGGGGACAGGTACCGACGACCAGTCACAATGGCGTATCCACACCGGAGTTTTCTAGGGATAGGAAGATATCTCAAGAGGCAGCCAAGGATAATAGGGAGAAGATAACATGTTCGGAAAGGAGATTACCGGAAAGCTGGGAAGAAAATGAACAGGAAAAGGGACAGAGATACCACGCACTCCTACCCCACGCTGGAACAAGCCAGGAAAGCTTAAAGAGAAACTGGGGAAGTCTGATAAGACAGGGCAGCAGCAGTCAGAAAGCAGAAAACGGCAGCGTGAATTCCGATTTCTCACACCGTGCCTCACCCCCTAGACTGGTACTCGGTCCCACCTCTCGGCTTAGGTACCCATCGAGTAATCGAGGGGGGAGCGAGTACCAGTCTACTCACCCCCTTAGCCAGTGCTGCCATCTATCGTGACATATAACATAATTAACTATCACATCCCTTCTTTCTGAAGGTTAAAATTGAACTCAACTTTCACGAATACAGTATTGTGTAAAAACAATAATATGGCTTTACAGAAAATCTTCATAAGTCTAATCTTTCAGGTAGCTTCACTTTTCTGGCTGATCGACGAATCGGGGTAGCTGGAGGTGAAGTGCGTTCCTGCGATACGCTCTCAGCAGGCAGAGGATCAGGCGATGGGAGCACTGGTGCATGCTCTGATGCGATGTCTGCCTGGCCGCTGCTGAAGCTTTCTCCTGTATGGCGCAACTGGCGTCGATTCCGCTTGAATCTGCTTCCATTTGTCGCCACAACATAGAAGCGATTATGTTCATTGGTTTTCACCACTCCAGGTTCCCAGTGATGGTTGTGGGGATCTAGTACACGTACAGAATCACCTGGGTGGAGCACAGATAATGTATTAGAGGGCTTGTCATACTACAATTTCTGTTTCTCCTGTCTCTCTTGTAGATTCGCGTTAGTGTCACCATCGACTAGGCATGGTGTGCATGCTGCTCGCGTTGCTGAAAGATTAGTCTTGTAGACTCTTGAGTTGAGCAGCACTGCTGGTGAGGGAATCAAGGGCGTCGGAACTGCCGCGGCACTTTTCTCAGGCCATAAATTTTCCGTAACCAAAATCTTTCAATAATTTATACCGTCTTTTGGCCGGTACATATATCATGTATATACGTGTAATCTAGGCCCCTATAAGCGGAGACCAGGGTCAGATGAGGTCAGGTCACCTGTAGCTATAAAATTTTATGATCCAGAACTCTGTCACACAATATTATAGCTCATAATAAGCAGGAGATATCAAATAATTAGTTTGCAATCTACTCTTAGCATTTTGAGTTGACAATGGGTGGTTTTGAACAATGTTTATGTTCGAAACACCACACTGCACCGGCACTACACCGGCACTGCGCCGGCCGGCAAACTACCGCAAAGGTGACACAGCCACCACACACTCGTTCTGTGTCTAGTCAACGATCGACTCAACATTGATTAACTCATCCAGCAAGCACCTAGAAAAACGATCCGACTAAATAGGAGAACAAAGTGCCGAGTGAACACAAATATATCGTTTAATACCCGTGGAGTTACCGTATTATCTATACTTTAATGGCAAATTTCGTTTGAGAAAACGGTTAGCTAAAAGACTCAAGGATAGAGAGCATCTCCAGTAATAAACATCATCCTATCCAATCACCGTCCTAGCCATCATCTCTATCCTTGAACCAAAAAATTTGTTCACTCAGTTCATGAAAATATAGGCTTTTTATAGGGTATTGACAACAACTTACAATAGTTTTTATAATGATCTGTTGTGTAATGAAACAGGACGGTTAAAAAATATACTGCCACCACCGATTTCTAGCCATTGCCATTGGCACAATGCTAAAACAGTCAAGCTGCATGCTACTGACTGCAACGTGCATTGTTTATTCTATACCACTATCTTCTATTGCTTTCTCACTTACCACAAAGAGTGAGAAAGCAAAACTTTTGTCACAAGTTTAGCACAGTATGAACCAAAAAAGTGCTTCCGGATTTTTCTTTACGTTTTATATTTACTGAAAAAATGAAAAAAACTGCCTAAAATTGAAGACGTATGTTCGGATTGAAAATTTATGCAAATAAATAACCATAACTCATAATAGACAGCACTTAACAACAAACGCCTTCTAACAGCGCTGTGTTACCATTAAAAAAAATGTAAAATTAAATTATTCCAAGTTGTAATGACGGAGAAATATCCATTTATACATCGGCTACTGTGGCAGAAATCAAAACTGAGAAATCAGCATTTTTCTAATTTTCACAATGATCGACCGGCTGTCTGCACGTATGGTGAACGTATGTCAAACATCTACTCATTCTACTGTCAGTACTTACTGCAACATATCCATGACTAACTAAAACCACTACATTGATAAAGTTCTGTGCAACTTGAGAAATTGTGAGAAATTACAAGGTTACCATCGCAATTGCATGCAAAACGCGCAAACGATGTGTACTGCATGACGTCACTAAGGTACTTGTCAACAAACCTATATGTTATTATTACCCTTATGTTTGGGCCTATATGTAAGACGATGTAACAAGGTGTAATTGTAAATGCTATTTTCAGCCGCGCAGCAATTTCAATTATCACTGGCAGATGACAGCTGTAGAAGGGTTGATACTGATGGATACTGGCATAGTGAATACCATGAAAATGCTGGTTGTATCAATGACATGTCTCTGATGTCATCAGTGACATCAGCCGCGGCTCACTACACATGTACGCGGGCAATCAAAACGCTCTGAACGTTCACATGCATTGTTATATGGAAAAATGAGTATGTACAGAAATGGCACCTAGTGTACGTTAGCCATCGAATAAGAATGAAAATGAAAAATCGGTAAAAATTTGTATAAAATTTTGACTGTATCCTTATTTATATATATTATAGATCTTCATGTGACAGTGTTCTACGCAGGAACTGACATATTAGGAGGGACATTCTCAGTAGTAACATGTGGGCGTATAGTCAGGTAAGTTACACTCCCACTAGAAGTAATGCAATGTTATGTCTAGGAGGTGTGTGTGCTTGCTTGTTTTTTTATATAGGTTTCATAAATGTTATTTTATTTGTTGCTGTTTTTAGTTATCAATAGATGATATGAAGCTTAACGTTGCCTGATGTATTTAATGTACTAGTAATGTGTTAAAATAATTAACTTGCATTCAGATTTTCCTTCTATAATAATTGTGTTTACACAGCTATATTATCTGTTCTAGGCAGTTGACAAACAGTACCATTGCATCATTGGGAAGAAAGTGAAAGGCCAACCCATTCAGGAAAAACATCATGTACTAAAAATAGTATATTTTTAAGTTTAAAAAATCAGCTAGCTGTGTAATGGATTGAAATTGTGTTTATTTTTTTACTTTAATATAATTATATCTGGGATTATATTTATTGTTTACGTTTTTTATGTGTTAAATGCAAATGGCATTGGTAATAATCGTGTGTGTGTCGTATGCATGTGTGCGTGCGTGCGTGCGTGCATGCATGCATGCGCATGTGAATTGATACAGTTGGTCATATTTATGCTCTAGGTAAAGGAAGTAACCACACTGGTAGAGTCTTGCTGCAGTGCGTCTGTGAATGTGAGCAGTGCGTCAGCTGTGGCTATTGCCGACCTTGTACAACAAGGTCACCTTGATCTGGATTATGCTGTTACCTCCCTCATCAATGTTGCACCGCTGACAAGGTGCAAGCATAGTGCTAGTGTAGTCACTAATTATCTCAAGCCTGTGTTGTTATAATTCGGGCAATATTTTATTGGAAGAGTTATACCTAGTAAAAAGTGCAAAATTGGGTCCTACGTGAGGTGCAGGCCAAGAGCAATCTAAATCGAAGAGTATGAACACAAAATACGTATTGGTTAAGAACCGCGGGTGACGTTATGCTGAACGTGCTTAAATTTACACATCACATTACACAGCAGCAATGGGATTTGTAATTACAACAGGAAAATGTGGCATATGCTTTAAGGTGCACATACCCCACGTTAATTTAGGAGGGTGACGTAGTCCAGGACTAGCGCATGTTTAATCCTGGTCACTGTGTACTGAAAATTTATGGGCCTTGTCGATACATATTTGATGTAAGATTAAATTTGCAGTCTATTTAGGTTATTAGTTTACCCCATTTGATTATCTGGCTCGATATAATGATGCTAGGCTTGAGATTGACATCCAAAGTGCTAGAAATGGTAGCTGCTTCTCATTATTAGCATAGTTTTTAAGTTGGCAGTATCTACAGATATTTTATTACTAATAACCATAGTAATGAATTGGTTGTAAGTCTGTGGACATATCTAAAGCTATCCTTTCCTGTCTAAAGCTATCTTTTCTTGCAGTAAACCAAGTGGTATCGTGCAAGCCTTGAGGATATTGCTGCAGCAACAAGCACTAGGTACTGAGGTGGCAAGTAGTTCAGCACGTGTTTTCAAGTCACCTTATGGACTGAGGTATTATGTTCATGGTAAAACTCACATTGGCTTTGTAAATAGACAAAAACATTTGTGTTGTAACAATATAGCATATATGGTATTCACGAGTCAAAAATAATAACAAAAATTGTTACTGTGTGTAGGTCGGTACCTCATCCATTCTTGTCATTGCTTGGCAATCAACCGGAATGCTGGCCATACTTGCTGAGCGAATCACAGGTTTTCCTCTCACACCAGGACAAATGGTATGTTATTATCAAATGTTCAGCAATGGTCGACAACTACATTCCCCAATTGGTTAGAAACGTAATATTAAAGGAGTACTAACCAGGCCTATCATAATCGTGGCTTAATTAGCTACATTCCTGAAAATAGGCCATGTGCATGGTTTAAGGAATTGTAGGCATCTGCTGCTAAATAAATGGCTAATTTATGGTTTTCACAAATTCAAGGTAAATGGCTAGCATCTCTCTCTCGATGTTGGAGTATCGAGTCTCTGTATCAGACAGGAGCTTGCTTCTGTACTCGACTGGGCCTTTGTCCTGAATCATGGCTGCGCCAAGGCCGCATTGCGAGGCGTCGACTTGAATAGTCACCGGGTTGGTGTTGTCGAAATACTGTAGCGAATTTGACGATGAAATAATGCCTTTGATGCTGTCTACGGCAGACTGATGCTATGGGCACCACTAGGTCTCACTGGATTTCTTTGTCAAATCCCAAAGTTTGGCTGCGCATTCCGCGAGGTTTGGTATGCACCTGCTCAGGAACTGCATCATGCCAAGGAAGGTCTGCAGGTCTGCAAGGCTTTTTGATGGATCCATGCTGTTAATTGCTTCGACCTTCTTCGGATCAGGTTGGAGTCCATTGGCGCTGATGATATTGCCAAAAAATGTGATCTCTGTGCATCGAATTTTGCACTTATCAGTATTAAAGCACAGACCTGTTTCAGCTGCGCGCTTCATCACGGCTCGTAGCTTGCTGTCAGGGTCACTTTTACTGATTACGGAGGTGGGGGCCAAGGTGCCTATTACGGGAGTGGGGCTAGCCCGGCTAAGGTGCCTTATTATTAGCTAAGCTATCCAAAACTAGGGGATCCTGTATCCCGAAATTTCAGGGATTAAAACAGTGTAACGATTTTTACCGTTTTAGCTATGAAATAATGGCCATATCTATAACTATTGCTACTAGCACTATGGATGACAAGCCCGGGATGACAAGCAACTGCATTTTTCATAGATTCCCCAACGAATTAATGATTTCTCGTCGAAGAGGTGCCTAAGCCTCTGCCCCCCCGTCTATGGAAAGCATTTTGTACCAAAAAGCATAAAACCTAGTTTTAGACCTTAAAACCCGGTTTTAAACCGGCTCTTAAAACCTAGACGGACTTGCGGCCCCGGTTTTTGCGCGAAGCGCACGGCTCGCGGCGAAGCCGCGCCCCAACGCGAATACGCCGCCCCCTTTTTGTCCACTTAGAGAGATATGTGAGA
>NW_014577226.1:447551-491105 GCF_000485595.1 Priapulus caudatus | reverse complement strand
AACTGACTTCTTCTCACTCACTCATTTCTGTCTTTTTTTGTGGTGAGCTACAGTGTCATTGACACTTTCATTATTATGGCCCTAACGAGGCACTGTGGCTTTTCTGTCAGGATTCGCAGGTCAGCGATCGCCGCTCTCGCACCGTTTCTCACGTACGCCCTCCTGCACCCTGCCGCGCCTTCCGACATACAGCCGCTCACTCGAGAACTGCAGCTCTGTCTGCTGCAGATACACGACGACGAGGCGGTGACGCGAGACGCCGTCGAGTTTGTGCTGCGGCTGACGCCATGGCTGCAGGTGAGCAGTAGTCTTTTTTTGTGAAAAAGCGGTGACCGGCAGTCTTGGGGAGGAGGGGTCCGAGGTTAGGCAGCACTACAGGAAACTCGTGATAGTGAGCGCGGTGGTAAAGGCGTGTTCACGAGAGGAGAATCGGCAGGAAACTGTTCCTCCCGAATTTCACGACGGCACTGACTGTTGCCCTTATTACTTGCTGTGGTGCACCTGAAGATCTGGTGATATTGATAGAGTAACCCACCGTGGCTGCACTTATCTGCGTTGTCTCATGTCTGTCCAAAAAAGTTTACATTGTGCTTCTAATGGCAAATTCCATGCTGTTTGCACCCATCTGTCTTCGCCTTGCATAAAATAGTGTTGTTTAAAACTAAGTGGCTTTGATAACCGTTCTTTCAAAGAAATGTTTGCTTTTGTGCCCTAAAATCTCTGATTAAACTAAAGGTACGACTTGCATTGCAAAGTAAAATTTATTGATTTTACTGACATCCTTTTGATTCCCATCACGGTAAATTTAGCCAACTGGGTGCTTGATATCTAATACACTATAAAGTATTGATCGCTTGATACGAATTTGAGCTGAATTCACGACAGTAGGCATTTATATATTTTTCTGCAGACAGGCAGTCCTGCTACCTGTTGGAACGTGAAGTATTTGTTGGTAGACGTCGGCCGTCTGCTCACGACATTGCCACGTGACGTCTGCTCTGATTTCTCGTCACGTCTGATGCTTGACATGCTGTCACATGCCCTGTGCATGCGTGCGCAGGGACTACAGTCATCGACCCTGTTGTTACGGGCCGCAACCCTGGCTCGCACACACGTAGACGTATGTCATATTAGTTATTAATCACACTAACATTCTAACTCACAGCGATTGTCCATTGTGACTGATTATGTTTTATAGTCTAGCTCGCACACATGTAGACTTGTGTCGCATTAGATATTTTTTACACAAACATTTTAATACACAATGTTTGCCCACTATGACTGATTATGTTTTATAGCATGGCTTACTCCCATATAGATTTGTAACATAATTTGTGTGTGTGGGTACTCCTTACCGTGTTATGTTAATTATTGTCCTTATGTGGTTATATTCAGTAAACATGGTCACCCAAGCTATTTGCTAACTCATCTGCCTTAAGATTTGCCGTGCTACAAGAGTATTTTCTCATTTTATTATTGTCAGGAGCAAGCTGTGGATATATTGCTGATGCTGTTAGCACTACTACTGCAGTCGTGCACGGTGACATGTCTAGCAAGCTTGCTAGATATCGGTGGGTATTAGCATGTGTAGTAGAAAGGTGACTTAAAATTATTTACTTTAATATGCATAGTTATGTGCTTTCATGCCACTTCTCATGCCTGTTCAGGAGATTGACCATCACATGGGTGTGCCAATAAAATGGACATGCTTTCTGTGTTTACAACTATGTATGTATGCGTGTGTGCAGTGTCCATGCATGCGCGTGTGTCTGTCTATCTGCATCGATATCTTAATCCATATCTTCATTGTTTTCGTATGTTATTTATAGTTTCGGCAAATATCAGAAAGCTCTCTCTCTCTCTCTCTCTCTCTCTCTCTCTCTCTCTCTCTCGTCTTCTGCTCATCTGCTCTGCCTCTCTCTCTCTCTCTCTCTCGTTCTCTCACTTCTGCTCGTCTGGTCTTCGACCACCATCGTCAGACTCTCACTCCTCTCATTCTCTCCTTTTGCATCTCTTTTTCACCTCTCCTCGTGTATCTCTCACGGAATCGGCTCTTCTCTCATCTCCATCATCCTCTCACTCCATCTCTCTTATTTCGTCTCCTCCGTCGGATATAGAAATCGTCAGGGAAGAGTTGCGGACCATCGCTCTTCTCTCTCTCCTCTCGGTTCTCCTTCCTCTCTCTCTCGCCCTCTATTTGCTTTTCCTCTGCTTCTCCTCTCTGTTCTCCCTCCTGCTCTTCGGATTGCGTTATGCCTCCAACTAGTGTTCGAAATAAATTATAAATTGAGGCAAGCTTTCTAGTATTAGCTTGAACACACAGCGTCAGCAGCCTATCTTTGCTATCGAGGTTACTACATGTCATGAGTATAGTATGCAGCGTGTGTGTGTATGACTTGCAGGTATTTCGCTGCTTGGTGCGGCCCAGGCTCGTTCTCGACACGTGTGCGCTGGCTTGCTCGCGATGCCGCTGCAGCAGGTGCTCATGGTAACCGAAACGTCGTCACTCTGCCACGTCCGCGAGAACCACGCCGCGGCATCGAAACTCATGCAGCTCGTCGAAAATGCCATCTACACGCAGGCTACGTCCACGGTGAGCCTAATCGGTTGCCTTTCTCTTTCTAAAGTCAATGATGTCTTGTCTCGATTTAATGTTCCTTTGCTGTTTCAAGTTTTTGGTTTAAGTATAGGAACCGTGACATTTTTGTTAGAAAGCATTTCAGAGTAATGATATTGCCATGCCATGAATCACCATAAGTGAGCAGGGGTAGAAATTAACTTTTGAACAAGAGAGTCCGTTGGACTCCCTGCCCTCAAAAAGAGGGAGTCCGCAGCAATATGAGGAAGTCCGCAGCCTGAAGTTCAAAACTAAAGATATTAACAATAATGCGTGTGCTTATTTTGAAGATTCATGCGGTTGCACGTCTGCCAAATTGTCTTTGGACATTTGCTAAAAAAATACGGTAATTCTGCGAGGCCGTGCTCTGGAATGAACTAGTTACTTTGGCAGAATTTTCAGGGAGTCACACGAACTCCTGCATATGTCAAATCAGGGAGTCCGACAGTAAATCAGGGAGTATTTGACTCCGGACTCCCGTTAATTTCGCACCCTGAGTGAGTGTTTAACTGGACCTATGCCCCTTCGCATAGACCCCAGGTGGCTATAGTCAATCGTTATTGTAATGGGACTTCCTGAACAGATGATGCTTGTCAGTGAAGTGCCGCATAGGTAAAATATTGGTGTGCAACCATGAAAAACACGTATATACTGATCTAACTTGACCTACATAACAACAATATCTAAGGGGGGCATGGTTGTCTCGCTCAGATAAATATGTCAAGTGGTACTTGACATGATGGAGTGGATACATGAATTAGACCTCCAGATTGATTTCGGTAAACCAAACCAGTTCCATATGGCTCTCAGCTTGCTCATCTATGCAGCGTCACCTTCATTTGCTGACACCCAAGTGTGCTTTTCTAGATGAAGCGACAACAGTCTGACAGCATCCTCTACCGTCGTCTTCCATCGTCGCTGCACTCGCTCTACCTCCTTGTTCTACGGCTGCAGGACAGCGACTACTGCGCCACCTGGTTGAACAGTGTCGTTCTCTGTGACTGCCTAGCTGTGGAGGGCCTCCTACTGATAGCCTCCGTGTTGACTACTGCACAGGGTGACGTCCTACTAATGGACATTGCCCTGCAAGCTGCAGCTGAATTGAGCAGACAGCATCCTCAGCAGGTAACACTATGAACTGAAATATACGGATAAAACACGAGCTAATCGCGGATGCAATGGTGCAAAACGCATGCAGAGCCACTGACTATTCCGGAGCTAATTACAGTCTGTAGTAAAATACACGGACTCTTACGTACTAACCACGGACTGCTTACGGACTGCCAACGAAAAACTGTCTAATCTCGAGAGTCCGTGGATACTACTTACATAGTATGTGTTTTTCCCAGCCAGAGTGGCGCCCACACACCAGCAGCGGGAGCTATTGTCAGCTTAATTGGCAGTCTGTATGCAGTCCATGGTTAGTACGTAAGAGTCTGTGTATTTTGCTATGAACTGTAATTGACTCCGGAATAGTCAGTGGGTCTCCGCGCGTTTTGCACCATTTACGTGCTAAGTTTGTGTTTTATCCGTGTATCTCAGTTCATAGTATAAACAGAGCAGTGCAGGAATGCTGTGGCAATAAGCCAGTAACCTTTTAAGAGTGTCTGTATTTTATGATAATTCAATGTAACTTACCTGTTAGAACCACTAATGGGTTATAGTTACATGGATTTATCATAAAATGTAATTACTCTTAACATTATCATGAAATGCGATGAACCTCTTTCAAGAAACACAATATGGTCTAATGATACCTCCGTGGCATCACTATAAAACCAGAATGTGTGGAAATGGTTTAGATTTAAAAAGAAAAATTAGTATGGCGTCTATGTAACATTGATTTAAGTTCTGCTTTAGTATTAGGAAGCTGTTGGTTCATAGGCTTCCTGAGGTATTTTCTAAGTAGTCAAGGTTTTCCCAAATCATTTCTATAAAAAATCCAAAATATTCTGAGTAGTCAAGCTGTTACTAAAATCGGACGTGTTCTTATCGTTGGCAATTGTTGTTTCATAATTTAGGCTGTTGGCATGTTTTGCCTACTGCTTCACATACTTGGTCGTGAGAGAGACCCACATATCTGCCACCAGATTCTGCTAACTATTCCGGAACTGGCTGTTCATAAGGTATGGGTAATATCTGGTTCTGGTTCTTCTTACATAATAAATTGCAGTAGCTAGATGATCCTATCAACACTATTGTACAAACAAATTTGGTGCAATTATTGCTGGACAAATTTCAACACGAAGGTCAAATGATCTATATGTACGTCATTAAAGAAAAGTTCTAATGGACTCGAGTATGTCAGTTTTTTGTGCACGGTATCTTTGAAAGAAGCATGTAATGTGTAGTGATGCCTCGGATGCATTTCTAATGAGGTAGACGTGTGTGTCGCCTGTGCTCAAGACATTGCGAGCCCTAACCACTAAGCCAGGAGTTAACACGACAGCCATCCATCTGCTGACTCTACTGTGGATGAGGCAGGAGCGTACCTATCCTCATCTCGCAAAGGTATCTTTACAAAACACATTTATGTCATCGCGTATGTGTAATCATGTCAGAACGATATCATTTTTAAGTGATCCATATGTGACGTATACTTTATGTTGAATTCGTTATTTTGAAATTAACATATATGTTCTGTTATATTTCCAAATTATTAATTAATTGATTGTCAGTTTTACGGCTTGTTATTAATGTGTGCATATGTGCATCCAGAAGTTGTCGCACAATACACTCGATGAAAACATTAACACGGGTACAAAGGAGAGAAACCTAAATTGAGACATGACTGCATTGTGTGCACTTTTCACAAAGGTACTTCTGGACGTTCAGATATGTGCTGACGACCCACTATTTTGGGCAATAATGGCCGCCGTGAGAACTATATGCCGAGAGAAGTATGTTCATCTGTCTCGTCAGCATGTTAAGATTAACACGTATATTGCAAATTTAGGATTCCCGCTGGTAATCTTTATTAGATATATATATGTAGTAAATTGGAAGGCTCATTGTAGATTCGTTGGAAATGTTATAGGATTGTCGTAATTTTAAGATCTATATTTTACGGTGTTGCAGTCCGCTATTTTATACTCAGTCTTTGTAATGCACACTTGAACATATTTGCATGTAACTTGCACTGTATAAATCAATAAATATTATTAATATTTATTATTGCACATGTAGAAATCTGACAACTGCACATTCTTCACGTTAATTGTAATAGTCGACCCTGCTGTTGTCCGTGGTGAACGCTAATCTAGCTGCCCATGTACAAACAGTAACTATACCAATGTCTAAATGCTATTGCACCTCGGCCATGCCTAGTCACACACACACCAACAGGTTGAACTAGTGCGATTATGAATGTGAATGATGGCAGGTGGAAAACATCATAATGTGTGTCACAAGCATGGCATTCTTATGGAGTTTAATTTAGGTACCACTTCAGTTAATGTACATGTAAAAACTGGTAGCTGTAGTTATCACTACGTTCAATCACTGGTACATGTCATTATGACTACATTTAATTATCTTTAGATTTGGTCATCACTACATTTATTCGTAACTCCTCTAACATGTTGATCATGGTGTCACATGTAAGCGTTTCTCTGTGTTTCAGGCCGTATCAGCGTGGAACTGCGCTGGTGCCTCTCATCTATCGAGTGTTAACCTCATGTGCAGACAAGGCGGTCACCCTGCCTTCTGTGCTGGGACTGCAATCTCTTGCTGCTCTTTGTGAAGCAGAGGCAAGTTCGTGACAGAATTTTGTGGTTTTGATTGGCAAGCCTTTATTATGAGATTCTCATCTGTGGGCATGGTAGTTGCTTAGGTACTTGATGTTTTGATACTCATGTCCAGTTTTCACCTTCTAGTAGAGTGTAGTACTGGAGACGATAATAATCTTCAGACGAGACACAGAAGTTTGCTCGTCTGGCATGTCTGTCTCTCATCTCCAGCTGAAGTAGTCCATCACGTTGCTAAAATTAATGAAATTGCATTCTCCACTGGTGAATAACATGTCTGGGAGACAGTTTGGCTTGCTTCACGGCTTTGCTTTGGTAAAATTTACTTGTACGTGCTTGCTAGGTTCTCGACATTAGGAGCACGTGGTTGGCCCTGGAACCGATATTTACTACTGAACAGAGGTGAGAGATGAGGATACACTTTATTTTATACACTATGAACAATCAGTCACTTCCATTTCGTATAATGTGCCATTCTAGGTTTACTGATGTTCAGAAAATGCAATAAGAATATCGTTTGAAATGCACGAAGCATGTCTGTGTTGTAACTTCTGCTCGTAATTTACAAAAATGGCTAACATCTTTCATTATTCTGTTCCCAAGGCCTTCGGTAGTGAGTGGAATCTGTCAACTACTTGCTATTGTTCCATCTTTAGCTGTGCAGAGCACAGAGTATGAGGTATGTGAGTAAGAGTGAAGCATCTGATCTATTAGTGTTTAAGGCTCATTAGTGAAGATGAGAAGTTGGGAAATTCGACATATCATTTTCCATGCATAGTGAGTTTTTTCCCTGTGTCTAAGCAAGTTGCTTTGCAAGATTCAACCAAGCTTAGCTACCTGTCGACAGGCCATGTCTCCCCTCCAGGAGTGTATGTTTGACTGTGTGTGTCTGTGCGTGCGTTTATGTGCATGCATGGTAATGACCTCTGTCTATCTGTTTGGTTGGAACCCTGGTTGTTATCATGGCATATCTGTTCTAGCTGATTAGATAGATTCAAGTAGATCCTATATTGCTGCACACGAAATCACCTAATAGGGGATCTACTTAGATGATAGGTTGCAATTTTTACGACTTATTTGACTATCATTGCTATCAAGTGATCACGACCATACGATGAGAACAAGCATGGCCGTGGAATGCATTAAACAATTACAGAGGACATAATAACGCTTCATAACCAGTGATTAACAATGCATATCTGTTGCGGCCATGATTGCGTTTGCAGGCATTCAACGAAAAAGTGATGAATACCCTGTGGCAGATCGTCCAAGGTCATAAAGACACGGATACATGTCGTGCTGCCCTACTGGCACTGTCAGGCTTTAACCCAGCAAACTTCTGCATCAGACACTTGCCGGCAGAGGTAGGCTAGTTTTTAAATTCACAGGAAGATTAATCGCCCTCGTGCACAATCTACGTAAACGTATTAAACATTCTGCGAGCTGTGAGTTTTTTTTTTTTTAGCTGACTTGCATACTCGTTTTTGGTTGATTGACAATCTAGCAAGAAGAAATTTCAACAAACAAATGATCTTCTTTTGCATTGAGGTTTAAACACTGCAGCTTGTGACATTGTTATTTTGTAATGGCATCATGCCCTATATAATGAAAAAATTCTTGTGGTGAATGTTAATCAATAACTGTAGGAAAACTTATTAAATCTGAGTTGTACTAATTAAATCTGAAGTCCTCTGAATATTATATATTATCTACTCAATATTTCAGGTTAAACTCACATAATTCACCATTACTGTAGTCGTAACGTAAATCTTGGCAGCATATGTTACATATTAAACAGACGTGCTCCATGTATGCGTGCGTGTACAAGGCAGGTGCGAGAGCAGAGCCAACATTCCAGGGATGCATTAAATAGTTGCCTAACTGTCGGCACTCTAAGAATCATTGGTCATTCATCAATATAGGCATATCCCTAAAGTAGCTTGTACGCTAGTATTTATAGTTGTGAGGAGGCAAGGGAGTTATGTAACATCATGGAAAAAATGAACCACGTTATTGTAGCGATGCAAATTCATTCAAGTGAAAGTTAATTTCGGACGCTAAGATCAGAACCTCTTCGAAGATTGCCCTAATGCACTTAGAATAATTGATACTAGAAGCCAACTGGTATTGTTAACTTTTGAGAAGACCTATGGTGTTATTAGCTTTAGAGGGCCGTTGGAGTCATTAGTTCTAGAGAGCATTCATAAGAGATGTGACCAACATAATTAGCCAGTAGCAACTCCAAGGGATAGTGAAACGCATGCAGACATGATGCAACCGGGATTATTGGCAGCCAGCCAGTGGCGAGGAGAATGAGTTCCATAATGTCGCAAGAGTGACCATGATCACGTGACCAATCAATGTCCGAAAACCTAACCAATAGGACATACGTGAGAGGGCCAGCATGTGAGGGAGAACACGTGTCCACTGAAAAGCCATGCCCGAGATATATATAAGGTAGAGGCAGGGAGAGGCCAAGGAGGGATGTATGGAAGAGAGGTTGGAGAGGTGAGAGTGAGTAGAGAATACGACTGACGATTTGTAACTGTGCTGTGCAAGAATAAAAGAACATTCTCCTGTGACGGCCTGCTATTCGCCTCATACAGAGAGTGTCGTTTTTCCTCGTTACAATATCAAGGGTTAAATGTCTTGTTAACATTTCTACGTGCAACCTGTTAATGCATGCACGTATGTAGCACACACTTGCTTATTGCATATCTGCCTACAGAGATCAAAATTGATTGTAGATTAGACCAGATTTGAAGGATCCCGAACAAGGTGCTTATGGAGCTGCCCTGGAAACAGATGATGAAATTGAGGAGAGTCCAATACCTGGCTACTGCTACATACAGATGCTAAAGCATGTACCATGCTCTCCTGGTATGATACATCCTGAATTTATTTATTAAACACCAGATTTATAATTAAGCCTCTGGAGCATGAAGAGTTTTATCTTGAATTTATCAACTAATCAGTAAAATTAATGCTAAAGTTAATGCACTGAATAATCATTGTAGCTATCAGCTAGAAAATATTGCCTTTAGTCACCATCGTTGCCTAGTATTCAAAATTATGAACCAAGCATGTTTGTTATCCAGAGATGAATTAATATATCATTTCCAATGCCTTGTTACCATACAATTAGCATTATTTTATGCATTATTCTATGCAGATTTATGTGAGGGGATGAAGTCAGTGGGGTCATTGTTGGGAGAGGAGAGGAGATCTACTGAGGTTGTCTGTTTTGTGTACATTTGATAGAATATAGAAATTAGGTGTGTGTGTGTATCTCGAGGTGTGAACATTAGATGTAAGGAATATACGAGAACAATGGGCTCGGGTAATTTGCTATTTCATATCCTTTCTGTAATGTAGGGCTTCATATATGTGCCTGAAGTGTGGTGGATGAAGCTTGCAGAGCGGTGTTGCTTTTGCAGTGGAAATATTTGCAGCTGTATGGTTGTAGGAGCTAGAGGATTTCATTCGCTTCATCACTACATTTATGGCTTCACGGTGTCTAATAACGTGCTAATCAAACCTGCATGAGGTGGTGGAGGGATCCTGTGTACGGTGCACCTGTGCTGGCGTCCACTCTTCGCGTAATTTTCTATATTAGCACTGTCGATGTGCTAACGTGTCAGTTTCTTTGTAAGCCCCCGTTTATGGCATAAGTATCTGTTCCACGACAATATTGTAGCTACCAGTTGGAAATTGCCTATATGTACCATTGCTGGCTGCTAGCATTATGTTATGTGAGGGTCTTAATAGTAATAATACTAATGACGACAAGGATGAAGAAGTTCTTACTGCAGCATTTAAGCATTACCAAAACTCTTTAATGTCTAAACAAAAGAGTTAGGAAAACCGTTTGTAAGCTATTGCTTTTATAAAAATGTAGCCAGAGCAATTAATTCCTACTTGAATAGATTCACTGCATAGAAGCAAACATGCTAATAAATTCTGCATTTTTTGATGCATTGTGCATATATGCCTAACACCATTAATTCTAAGTAATAAACTACTACCTGTTTTTATTTATTAGTATAAAAGAAGTATGCATGGAATATTTAAGTTTTTTTGAAAATTGATTTTATATAGAACTCCTTTAAAAAGTTGTATCCTTTTGACACATCTCAAGTTTCATTATTTGTGATATTAAGTTTTATGTCTCAAATGCATCTGGTTTATATACGAAGGAAAAATCCCATTTTCACCCCATTTATTTCAGGTTGGTTGACTGAGACATGAATTTTTTTTGCTGAATTAATTACTGCATACTATCAGAAGTAGATAATAGGGAATAATTCCCTATTATCTACTTCTGATACTATGAAGCTACATGACCCTTTATTTTTTACAGAGTTCTATGAAAGGAATCTTTCAATCTTCTATGATTATTTAACTCTCTCAAAGAATTGTAACTAGAAATATTTCTGTTTTGCTACCATATGCTAAAGAAATTGCATGTCTAATCAATTCATTGTGTCCTTGTATCTAAGTCTACTATAATGGTCAGTCAGTTCGTACGTCGCTTTTACCAATTGCAGAATATGGTGCCTTTTTGACGGCAGTTTGTAACCGGGAAATAGAGTCAATGCCGAGGCACGTATACCACGTTTCGGCACAGCGACGGCCACATCAGGCGCAGAACAGGGTTATAGCGAGCGTTCCAGAGTTTCTGTTTAACAAATATGAACGCTGCAAGATACCATCCATTCAGGGAAACCTCGCACGTAAGCAATGCTCACTAATTAGTAATTAGTAATAAATACTCTCACACCCGCAATGAGTAAATTTCCTTTTTTCCAAAGGCCGAAATGAGTAAATTCCTCAAGCGTCTTCTCAGGACAACAGATAACAGATATGCTTGTTATTAACTCATTGACGTCACGTTTCGGTCACATGCTGAATATAGCTATATATATATATATATATATATATATATATATATATATATATATATATATATATATATATATATATATGTATGTATATACTTTCTCTTTATATCTAGCTACTAGAAGTATATATACATATATATTATATCAGGATAGTAAAACTCATATATTGAATCTCAAGTAAGTTTACTTCCTCTAGATTGTGTTTATGTGGATATATATAACTAATATATTGCTTTTCTTGTGGTAGTTGGTGTGCTACGTACATTTAATCCACCGTTGCCAGTCGACAAGGATGGGAAAATTCGCAGGGCTCACGTCTTGAACAAGGGCAGGCAGTTCCAGCATCTTCTTCGTGGGATTGTTTGTGACGTAGGTGACTCGCACATGTAGTTGGTGAGATCTTATGTATTAGCTGGCAAGTGGATGAAATAATACCACAATGGACGGCTTTGATGAGATAGCAGCATATATCGAGTGAAATACACAGAGGTTCCATATGCAAAGATTTCGCACAAATATACAGTACTGTGTAAATGCAGCAAAATGTCTCCGATTTAACCAGTTCCTGGAAACACATACACGCATGTGTAAATTTAATAAAAGCATGATATAACTAAATATGTATGTTATTGCTCAGAGTCCACTTCAACTAAACCACCAGCCAGAGAGTGATTGCAATGTGTGATCCTTGTATAATATCAGTTTAACATCAAGATTGTATCCTACAGCGCTGCAAATATAGTATGTGTTTATGTTTATCAATCACATATTGCGTGATTATTAAACTGCAATCTGCTTCTTTGTTCTCCTAGGTTCCTGTCCAGTGTGGAGACTGGTACTGCAATCTGTCGTTGTCTATGACATGGGCAGGTTTCATGAGTAGCCTGTTGAATGCTGTCACAGAGGTGCGTTTGAAAAATTTTATCAGTGCATGTTTTTGTTTTGCATCGCAGGTAAAATTACTTACGTATAGTAAAGTTTACGTATATGAAAGTTTTAATAACGCAAAGTAGTAGTGTACGCACAAATTTAAGTTTAATTTTTAATTATCTGCAGTAACCTAGTGTGCTTAGTAATTATGGCACCTGACTGTCAGATGACCCCAATCATTTATTGTACCTGTTTATCCAAGCTCGTATCAATATTATTTGTTTACCAAATGTAAAAACATTCTACATATTCTGAACCACTCTACTGACTTCCTCGTGACAACAACATTACATGATTTGCTACTTGCTTATTGAAGACCATTGTGCCTCTAATCACTTACATATAATTCAAAAGACGGTAATGTTTAAGTGTCATTTATTTCTGAATGGCAGAACCTACTCTATCTATATGGTTTGTTTAAATGTCATCAGAGATTGACATGCAGAATCAAGTAATTTTGCTAGTTATTTCTTTCCAAGCAAATTCGCAAAAACCGCATTTAGTTTTTATATGCAATATATTTTGAGGATTTTGGGTATCTGCAGGATATCAGATATCAAGATCAGTAATCGGCTATTAGATATTAGGAATAAGATATAAAAGATTAAGTTCAGCATATATCAGATATCAGGTTCAGCAAATATCAGATATCAGGATCAGCATATCTTTAATCATTACAGGGGAGGAAAGCAGAGCTTGAGATCAAGCAAAGGAAGGCTAATGGTGATGCTGACACCGTAGAGGAAAGCTCCGGTGAAACAGCATGGCTGTGGTAAGAGATGAGACGTCTTTTCCTTCCATTGGCGAAATTGTAATGTTTAGACGTTGGTGTAGATATGCATCTGCAATAATGCAGGCATTTCCTCTGTCATCACTTATCTTTATTAGATAGATAGGGGCATGGCCAGGAATCTAGAGGGCGATCCTAGGGGGTCTGACACTATTGTGAGTATGCATGCAAATAGCACTGATGTTATTGAAAGTAAGCTATGTTATAATTCGTAGCGTGATGACAAACAGTTTCAATTCTCATTCGTTAAGCTTGTTTCCTAAAATACCCATCAAAATTTATGTGTGCAAAATGTATAGGATGCATTTGGTTTCATATAGTTGGTGATGCCTTCTTTATATTGCATTTTTTTACTCAGTAATTTGGTAGCTATCTGTGGATGCATTGTAGGTGTTTAACTGTGGTCTGTTATGGGTTCAACTGTGTAATAAATTGTGTACAGTCAAACTTGTGGTAGCGGACAGAGCTTCGTGCAGAATGCACATATAAAGTACACTTTTTTGGGTTTCGCTGATTGTGTGACCAAAGCGAACTTTTATATAATTGAATAAAATATAATGAATAATTTAATACAGTAATCGAATACGTTTGTGTATGTGCACTTGGCTATGATGATGCTGTGATTCTATTACAGGGCAAGAGACCAGATCACAGATACACTACGTACAGCAGCCAGGTAATTGGCATCAGTGTGTTAGCTCTCATAAGTGTGCTGTCACATAAGTTGCACCTTTGATTTAATAGACTAATGGGGTTAAAAGATATCTATCTGTTAATATTGATTGTTCCTCGATCAATAATTTAATCGTCAATATCAGAAGGGAAAGGAAAGCAAAAATCAAAATAGCAATTACATGCAATAAACTGAGTTAACAGTGTGACACACTGAATGTATAATTCAGCAAGCATTAAAAATTTACGATAACAAAATGGGCGAAGGTAATTTTTTCAACAACTTAAGTTGATTTCGCTAATCTCCATTTTATGATGTGAAGGGATGCAGATTTTGTCCTTTGAATCCAAAATCCATTAAAGAGGGGTTTGTTGAATCGAAAGGGCACTTGTACTAGAGAGCAGAAAGGGTGGAATGTTTTTTACAGCATACTGCTATGATGCACGTTGCATGCATATTATTGCTTCTCGTAGTCAAATATGCACTGCATTGTATTATACATTGTAGATAAGCATATTTAATAATAATATAAGGAGAATAATTATACACATATCCCTGCATATTTCAATTAGTTTACGTCAGTCACATAATAACAGACTTAGTCTAAAGATGTAATTTTAAGAAGTTGGTTTGCTGATGTATTCTGTGGCCACAGGGGGACACCTCAGGAGCAGGGTAACTCCGTAGTGGCGCTGGCAGCACTGGCAGCCGCTGTGGTGCGCCGTGCCATTACAGTTGACCGGCAGACCGAGGCCGCAGCCACTCAGTTCACAAGCACCAATCAGTGGCTTCAGACAATGATAGACACCGTGCTGCGCGTACTGGATGATGGCAGCGTGCCAAGAGGCGCCATCTTCAACTGGCTGCCACACGTACGTATGCAGCTGACTGTACGGTGAGGTTATGATGTCACGTCAGGCACCGCCTGCCACGTGGCAGCATGAGATATGATGAGTTATTATGACGTCAAACATTTTTTGGCAGACATCTGTGCAGAAAAAACGCCTGTCTATAATGCACACGACTTGGCGGTTGGTTTCCCTTCAGTGGCAGTTAAACTGGTTCAACTGTATATTTCATATTATATAGATTAAAGCTATCGTGGTCATGGTCATATTGAGCAGGGCAGTTTAAACAACACTGTGATATTTCGCTATGGTTATTTCTAAGGTTGTTCTAATAACTGCAGCCGTGATGGTGCTTGGTGTTACAGAAAGGTGGCACTGCGGGTTTTCTGCCACGCTGCAGTGCTGCCATCTGCCTGCACCTTCTTCTGCCGGCCATCATCGCAGTGGATGCAGATCACGTGTCCACTGCTATAGACTGTCTCCTGCGGCTGCTCCCTGATGGAGAATGTGCGACGCAGCCGTCTGCTGTCACCTTCCATGCAGGCCTAGGGCTCGGCCTCTTCCTGGCGTCAGTCTACACAGAGCGCTTCCTAGACTTGTGCTCTGATCAGGTGTGAAAAGCACAATATTACACGAGCGTTTACTCGCGATCTCTTGCCAGTCGTCACATGATGACTACTGCAAATGCGCCTCTAGATTGAATGAACCCCAATCTTAGTTCTAACCATAACCTTTTCCTTAACCCTAATCTTAGCCCTAACATTAACCCCTAGCTTAATTCTAGCCATAACCCTACCCCTAACTGTAGCCCTGTCCCTTGCCCTGATCATAGCCATAACCATTGCTCTAACCCTAGCTCTAACTATCTCCCTAACCATAGTCCTAGTCCTAACCATAACCCAGACACTAGCCATAAGTCCAGCTTTAACCCTAACCATAAACCTAACCCTAACCCTAGCCATAATCATAACCATAACCATAACCCTAACACTAGCCATAAGTCCAGCCCTGACCCTAACCATAAACCTGAACCTAACCCAAGCTGTAACCATAACCATAACCCTAACCCTAGTTATAGCCATAACCCTAATCCTATCTGTAATGATAACCTTAACCGTAATGCTAACCCCAACCCGAAGCCTAAACCTATCCCAAGCTGTAGCCATGACCGTAACCCTATCCGTGACCGAGACTCCAACGCATACTTGCAGAACTTGCAGGCTGTTCTCACGGCTCGTCATCGGCTGGAGCAATGCTGCGTCAGCGGGCAGGCAGAGATGCGCGGCGGATGCCTCGCTGGCCAGATGGCGTTACTGTGCGCGATGTGTAGCGAGGGCAGTACTGAGGCGGTGGAACACGTAACGAAGCAACACAGCGCCCTCTTGTGTCTGCTACAGGACACGAACCCGATGTGCAGTGAGTTTTCGGTACGACCAAAGCTGTACTCTTGTTTATATTACTTTTTTGTGATTGTGATAAAAGTTTCTTGCTTGTGAGCAGATTAGCAGGGTGACGTAGCTAAAGTTGTGCTTGTATTAGAAGTTGATCTCTGTGTGTCACAATAAATGCATCCATCTGTGTAACTTGAATGTGTTGGTTACTACATCACCCTCTCAATGTCACTCAATACTAACTATCTCATTAGTATCTGGAAACCTCTTCATAAATGCTACATTGGTAGATATTTTTTTAGCAAATCTCAACTAACTAGCACAAGCAAGTTACGCAGGTACGTTGAACATGCCTGAATTGACTACAGAATCTATGGTATGAACCAAGAAGTGAACATTTGTTATATTAAGTGTGTGTAATTCATGTCATCCCAATGTCAGTACAGTAAAACCACTGTATAATGGGCACCTGTCTATAAAAGACACTTGGTATTCTTCTTAAGTGGTAGTTACACTGTAAAACCACTTCTCTAGACTAAAGACACCTGTCTGCCTGAAACGGACTTTTTCTTTGGTGACCCACGTACACTGGTTTGGCGTTATTTCACGCGGACAAGGCATTAAAAGTCACGAGTATGCCACTTCATTAACCTGCAGGAACTAAGGAATCGGTGGTCACTGTGTCGCATCTGTAGCAATAAGATGGTGGCTGAGCATAAGACAGGTAATGAGCGTCTCTGCACGGTTTGTTTTGCGTAGGTCGGGTGCGTCTGCGTGGCTGCTGTGACTGCCTGCGCACTCAGAGCCAACGTGCTGCAGCTGGCCTGTGCCATCAGTGTCCTTGATCTTCTCACTAAGCTTCAGGCTGAGAATCCTAGGGTAAGTGCTGCTGTGTGCTGCGCTGCAGCCCTCCTCACTCACCGTGGTACGTGACCCTCCTTATTTGCCGTGTTTGCCCTTCTTACTTGCGTTGGTTGTCCTCCTTACTTACCATAATGGCCCTTCTTTCTTGCCATGGCTCTTTACTTGCCGTGGTAGCCCTCCTTTCTTGCCGTGTTGCCCTCCTTTCTTGCCGTGTTGCCCTCCTTACTTGCCGTGGTTGCCCTCCTTACTAGCCGTGGTTACCCTCCTTACTAGCCGTGGCGTTGCCCTCTCTACTAAGTCCGTGGTTGCCTCCTACCTTGCTGTGGTTGCCCTCCATATCTTGGCCTTGGTTGCCCCTCCCGTACTAGCCGATGGTTACCCGCTCCTTACTTGTCCTGTGTTGCCTTCCTATACTACCTGGTTGGCCCATACTTGACTAGCCGTGTTACCCTTACTTAGCCGTGGTTAGCCCTCCGTTTACTAGCCGTGGTTGCCATCTTACTAGCCGTGGTTTTGCCCTCCTTACTTGCCTTGCTTGCCTTTCCTTACTAGCCGTGGTTACCCTCCTTACTAGCTCGTGGCTTGCCCTCGCTTACTAGCCCGTGGTTGCGCCCTCCTTATACCTGTACCCTCCTTACTTGCCGGTTTACCTCCTTACTAGCCGTGGTGCCCTCCTTACTACCGTGGTTGCCGCTCCTTACTAGCCGTGTTGCCTTCCTTACCTTAGCCCGTGGTTGCCCTCCTTACTGAGCCGTGGGTGGCCTCACTTACTGCTGTGGGTTGCCCTCCAATACTTGCCTTGTGTTGCCCTCCTTACTAGCACGTGGTTACCCTCGCTTACTAGCCTTGTTACCAATCCTACTTAGCCGTGGCGTTAGCCCTCCTTACTAGCCCGTGGTGCCGATCACTTACTAGCCGGGTTGCCCCTCCTTACTTGCCTTGGTGCCTTCCTTACTAGCCGGGTACCATTCCTTCACTAGCCGGGTTGCCGATCCTTACTATTAGCCACGTTGTTACCCCTCTTACAGCACGTGGTTGCCCCTCGCTTACTAAGCCGTGGTTAGCCCCTCCTACTGATCCGTGTTTGCCAGCTCCTTACTAGGCCGTAGGTTGCCCTCCTTACTAGCCGTGGTTGCCCCACTTTACTAGCCGTGTTGCCCTTCCTTACTTGCCCTGTTAGCCTTCCTTACTAGCCGTGGTTGCCTTCCGTTACTAAAAAGCCGTGGTTGCTCCTCCCTTACAGCCGTGTTACCCTCCCTTAACTTGCCTTGGTTACCCCTCCTTACTTGCGCGGTGGTTGCCCTCCTTACACACGTGGTTGCCCTCGCGTAACTAGCGCGTGGTGCCCATCCCTTACTAGCCGTGGTGCCCTCCTTACTGCTGTGGTTCCCTCCATCCTTGGCCTTGGTTGCCCCTCCCTAACTAGCCATGGTTACCCCACTTTACTAGCCTTGGGTATTTAACCATCCTACCTTGCCGTGGTTGCCCCTCCTACTAGCCGTGGTTTGCCATCCTTTGACTAGCCGTGGTTGCCCTCCTTACTTGCTGTTGCCTTTACTCTACTAGCAGTGGTTACCATCTCTTAACTAGCCGTGGTTGGCCCTCCTTACGTAGCCGTGGTTACCCTCCGTTACTACCCGTGGTCGCCCTCTTTAACTAGCCGTGGTTGCCCCTCCTTAACTTGCCTTGGTTGCCTATCCTTAACTAGCACGGGGTTGCGCCCTCCTTACTAGCGTGGTTGCCGTTCCTTACTTGCTGTGGTTTTGCCCTCCATTACTTGCCTGTGGTTTCCTCCTCTACTAGCCGTGGTTGCCCGTCACTTACTAGCCGTGGTTGCCCTCCTTACTAGCCGTTGTTGCCATTCCTTACTAGCCGTGGGTTGCCTTCCTTACTAAGCCGGGTTGCCCGGTCCTTACTAGCCGTGGTTACCCTCCTTACGTAGTCCGTGGTTGCCTTCCTTACTATGTCCGGGTCCTTTCTACTAGCCGTGGGTTACCCCCTTACTAAGCCGTGGTTGCCCTCCATTACGAGCCGTGGTTACCTCCTTACTAGCGCCGGGTTTCCCTCCTTACTAGCCGTGGTTGCGCCACTCCTACTAGCCGGGTTTCCTCCTTACTAGGCCGTGGTTCCCTCCTACTGAGCGTGGTGCCCATCTCTTACACAGCCGTGGTTGCCCTCCTTACTTGCTGGGGTTGCCTTCCCTACTTGCTTGGTTCCCTCCTTACTAGCTCGGGTTAGCCCTCGACTTACTCCGTGGTTGCCCTCCTTACAGTGCTGTGGTTTGCCCTCCTTACTAGCCCGGGTTAGCCTCCTTACTAGAGCCGTGGCTTTGCGCTTACTTGGCTGTGGTTGCCCTCCCTTACTAGCCCTGTGGTTGCCGTCCTTACTGCTGTGTTGCCCTCCTTCAGCCGTGGTTGCCCTCCTTACTAGCCGTCGGTTGCCCTCCTTACTTAGCCGTGTGCCCTCTCTTAACTACCCGTGGTTGGTTGTCCTAACTTGCTGTGGTTACCCTCCTTACTTGCCGTGTTTGCCCTCCTTACTAGCCGTCGGTTCCCTCTTACTTGTCCTTATAGTGCCTTATTTAGTTGCCCTCCTACTTAGGCGTGTTGCTCCTTCTTACTAGCCGTGCGTTACATCTTACCCCTCCTTACTACCGTGGTTGCCCTCCTTACTAGGCTGGGTTTACCCTCTCTACTAGCCCGGGTTGCCCTCACTTATTGCGTGGTTGACCTCCATACTTGCCGTTGGTCTGCGCCTTTTTACAATCCGTGGTTTACCCTCCTTATTGCCAGTGTTGCCCTCCTTAACTAGCCCGTGGGTACCCTCTCTTACATAGCCGTGGTTATTGCCCTCACTTACTAGCCGTGGTGCCCCTCGCTTCTAAGCCGTGGTTTACCCTCCTTCTAGCCGTGGTTGCCGCTCCTTACTAGCCGTGGTTTGCCCTCCTTACTAGCCCGTGGTTGCCCATCCCTTACTAGCTTGTGGTTGCCCTCCTTACTCAGCCGTGTTACCTCCTACTAGCCGGGTTACCCTCCTTACTAACCGTGGTTGCCCCCTTAACTAAGCCGTGGTTGCCCCTCCTTACTTAGCTGTGGTTGCCTCCATCCTTACTAGCCCGTGGTTGCCCTCCTTACTTGCTCGTGGTTGGACCTCCATACTTGCCATTTGGTGCCCTTTTTACCTAGCCGTGGTTACCCCTCCTTGACTGCCCCTGTCGGTTGCCCTCCTTAACTAGCCGTGGTTGCCGCCCTATCTAGCCGTGGTTGCGCCTCCGTTACTTGCTGTGTTTGCCGCATCCCTTACTAGCCGTGTTACCCTCCCTACTAAGCCGTGGGTTGCCCATCCATCTTTTTTTTACTAGCCGTGGGTTACGCCTCCTTACTACCATGGATGCCCTCCTTACTAGGCTCGTGTTACCCCTCATCTTACACCGTAGGTTACAATACCTTACTAGCACATGTTGCCCTCTACTTACTAGCCCGTGGTTGCCCCTCCTTACGTAGCCGCCGGGTTGCCTTCCTTACTAGCCGTGTTTGCCCTCCTTACATGCCATGGTTGCCCTCCTTACTAGCCGTGGGTTACCTCCTTACTAGCCGGGTTACCCTCCTTATAGCCGTGTTGCCCTCCTTACAGCCTGTGGTTGCACCTCCTTACTAAGCCGGTGGTTACCCTCCTTACAGCCGTCGGTTGCCCCTCCTTACTAGCTGTGGTTGCCCTCCTTACTACCGTGGGGTTTACACTCCTTACTATGCCGTGGTTGCCCTCTTTACCTAGCGCAATGGTTTCCCCACATCCTTACTTGAAGCCGTGTTGACCCTCTTACTAGCTGTGGTTGCTCTCCTTACTAGCCTTGGTGTGCCTCCTTACTAAAGCCGTGGTTAACCCTCCTTACTTGCGCGTGGTTGCCCTCCTTACCTAGCCCGTGGGTTGCCCTCCTTACTAAAGCCGTGGTTGCCCTCCCATTACATAGGCCGCTGTTTACCATCCTACTTGCCGTGGTTGCCCCCTTACTCAGCCGTGGTAACCATCCTTACTTGCTGTTGGTTGCCCCTCCTACTAGCCGTGTTGCCATCCTTACTTGTCCGTGGTTGCCCTCCTTACTAGCCCGTGTACCACCCTTACGTTGCCTGTGGTTGCCCCCTTAAACTAGCCGTGGTTGCCCATCCTTAACTTGCTGTGGTTGCCATCCTTACTAGCCGTGGTGGCCTCCTTACTAGCCGGGTTGCCCCTCCTTACTAGCCTTGGTTACCCTCTACTAGCCGTGGTTGCCCTCCTATACTAGCCGTGGTTGCCCCTACTTGTCCTGTGGTTGCGTCCTTAACCCGCCGTGGTTACCCTCCTTACAGCTCGTGTTACCCTCCTTATAGCCAGTGGTTGCCCTCCTAACTAGCCTGTTGCTCATCCTTACTTGCCGTGGTTGCCCATCCTCTACTTGCTGTGGTTGCCATCCTTACTAGCCGTGTTACCCTCCTACTAGCCGTGGTTGCCTTCCATTACTAGCCGTGGTTGCCCTCCTTAACTACCGTGGTTGTTTCTCACTTACAGCACGTGGTTACCCCCTTACTAGCCGTGGTTGCCCTCCTTACATGCGCGTGTTGCCCTCCTTTACTAGCCGTGGTTGTTTCCTTACTAGCCGTGCGTTTACCCCTCCTTTAGCCGTGGTGCCCTCCTTACTAGCCGTGGTTATGCCCTCTCTTACTAGTCCGTGGTTGCCCACCTTACAGCCGTGCGTTGCCGCCTCCTTACTAAGCGCGTGTTGCCCTCCTTACTAGCCATGGTACCCTCCTTACTAGCCTGGTTCCCCCTTACTATCCGCGGTGCCCATCCTACTGACGTGTTGCCTTCCTTAAACTGCCTTGGTGCCATCCTTAACCTTGCTCGTGGTTGCCATCCTTACTTACCCGTGACCGTGTTACTCTTACTAGGCCGTGGTTACCCTGACCTTACTTAGCGTTTGTGCCCTCTTACTAGCCGTTGTTGGACCCTCCTTCCTAAGCCGTGGTTACCCTCCTTACTAGCCGTGGATTTACCCTCCTTACTAGCCGTGGTTACCATATCCTGGCTACTAGCCTTGGGTTGCCCTCCTTAAGCCGATTGCCTCTTATGCCGCTGCTACTAGCCGTACCTCCTTTACAGCCGTGTTTGGCCCTCCTACTAGCCGTGGTTACCTCCTTTACATAGCCGATGGTTGCCCTCCTTACTAGCTGTGGTTACCATCCTTACTAGCCGTTGTTGCCCTCCTTACACGCCGTGGTTGCCCTCCTTACTAGCCGTGGTTACTCCTCCTTACTTGGCCTTGCTTGCCACCTTACTAGCCGTGGATTCGCACCTCCTACTAGCCGTGGTGCCCTCTCTTAATTGCCGTGGTTCCCTCCTACTAGCCGTTGGTTACTCCTTCCTTACTAGCCGCTGACGTTACCTCCTTACTAGCCCGGGTTACCATCCTTACTAGCCTTGGTTTCCGCGTCCTTACTAGCCGTTCACCGTCGTTGACCTGCCGGTTAGCAACGTGCCTTGCCCTTTTACAGCCCGTGTTCCCTCGCTTATTAGCCGTGGTTCCCTCCTTCATAGCCGTGGTTCTTCCTCCTTACTAGCCGTTGATTACCCTTTCTTACTTGCCTTTTGGTTGCCATCCTTTTACTAGACCGTGGTTGCCGCTCCTTACTTAGCCGTGCGTGCCCTCCTTACTTACGTGGTGCTCTTACTAGCACGTGGTTACCCTCCTTACTTGCCGTGGTTCAAATCCTTACATAGCCGTGGTGCCCTCCTTACTACCGTGGTTGCCCTCCTTACTAGCCGTGGTTGCCCTCCTTACTAAACCGTTGTGCCCTCCTACTAAGCGTGGGTTGCCCTTCTACTGCCTTGCGTTGCCCTCCTTACTGGCCGTGTTTGCCCTCCTTATCAGCCGGGGTTGCCCTCCTTTACTAGCCCGTGGTTGCCCGTCCTTTACTAGCCTGTTGGTTGTTCTCCTTACTAGCCGTGGTTGCCTTCCTTACTTGCCTTGGTTGCCATCCTTACTAGCCGTGGTTGTCAGCCTCGCTTTATAGCCGTTTGTTGCCCTCCTACTAGCCCGTGGTTAACGCCTTCTTACTAGACGTGGTTGCCCTCCTTTACTTGCCATGGTTTTTCTCGCTGTACTAGCCGTGGTTGCCATTCCTTACTTGCGCTTGGTTGCCATCCTTAACTAGCCGGGGTTGCCCTCCTTACTAGCCGTTGTTGCCGCCCTCCTTACTAAGCCGTGGCTTTTACCTCCTCTATAGCCGCGTGCTGCCCTCCTTACTTCGCCGTGGTTGCCTCTCCTTACTAGCCGTGGTTACCATCCTTACTAGCCGTGGTTTGGCCCTGCCTTACTAGCCGTGGTTGCCCTCCTTACTAGCCATGCTTGCCCCCTTACTAGCCGTGGTTGCCCTCCTTAACTATCCGGTGGTTGCCCTTCCTACTAGCCGTTGGCTTGCCCTCCTTACTAAGTCGTGGTTGCCCTCCTTACTGTTGCCGTGGTTTCCCTCCTTACTAGCCGTGGTTGCCCTCCTTACTTGTCTTATAGTGCCTTATTAGTTGCCCTCCTTACTTAGCGTGGTGCCACTAAAAATTGACCGATATCCACAGCAATTGTAAAATTTGTATGTAGTGCATAGGTATTGCGTTTATTCCATCCTCTATTGGTGCACTTTTGTTGCCACCGTTACTTATATCCATCACCAGGATGCAGCACTGGGCCAGGCACTTGGCATGATGGTGCATGAACTGCTGTTACCTGGCAGGCAGCCAGCCATCATCAGGCTGAAAGAGCGACTGTATGGGGACTGGATGAAGACTCTGACCGATGCTGGTGCCCCCTTGCTCCACAGGCAGACCTGTCTTAGGGGCGTGCTTGCAATATTTGGCAGTGAGCGTGAGATTACTGGAGTAAGTAGCAGGTCAACTTCAGTAACTTAAATTTTTGTATTTGTATATTTAGGTAATTATCAATGCGTACATTTACACAATTACCAACAATATGTGTATTTATTTTGGATGTGTATCTAGAAAACTACCAAGAACAGATGCACCAAAAGTATGCTAGCCACACTTAGTTACATTGCGGTCCTTGCACGTTTGTACTCGATTACACATTGGCAACGATCGCACAACCTTTTCCACGAGAACTCATTTAACAGACTTCATGCATCAACTTGCAGGCCGTCTATAGAAGAATTTGATAAATCGATGAGCTCACACGGTGTTGGTGCGCGTTGACGTCGATATTGTTCGTCTATGGTGTGGGTGAGTGAGAAGTGATGGGCATCTCTCGTTGTAGATGGCTGAAGACGTCACGGAGACGCATGTTGACAGCAGACTGAACGATGTGCTCCGGCTAACCATGCAGATTCTGTCCGGTAGCACAGAGGTAGCGCTGCAGTCATGTGCAGCCTGGATGCTGGGGCAGGTGTGTGCGGTCATCAGCAATAGCGAGAGAGCAACGACGACAGGTACACGCAAAAAACTGAGGTTGCTCTAGTGTATAATTGTGTGGCATATATTTTACCTTCTGGTGTAGTATATTTGTCTTTGTGTTTTTATTGTTGTTATTTCTATTATGTATCTATATTTATTCACTTATTGGTATGTCCATTTAGCTATAGTAGGTAGTTTTAATAAGTCTGATGTCATTGTCATTGTTGTTGCAAGCCCCCAGCGACTATTCCTACCTGAGCGATCAATATGTCCTTCGGCCACTCATCAGCGTCATTGGAGAGGCAGGAAAACTCGGTGAGTTGTGATGCTCATGCAGCTACTTGATCCATGGTGGCTGGTCACTGATGGTAATGCCTTCAGATGGCTCTGTGTGGTGGCTTTGTATTGCTATAAATGACAAAGAACTGTGAATTCTTTGTGTAAAAACAATCACTACTGGAGAGCCTTTGGAAATCTATAATTGACAAATAACTGTGGATTCATTGTGTAAAAATAATTATATTTTAAAGTCTGGAAAGATGCTGCATAAATGTCGAATAAGCTTAGATTGTTGGAAGCTAAGGTGGTTCAGTTGTTTAAAATTTTCTATTCTTAATTCAGTATCGCCTCAATATATTTCGTGGGTACTGTTATCTTACTACTTCTAACAACTTTTTATCTAGGTACCATATTTTCAAGTGTTAAGAGATATAAGCTAGTATTTTGAGATTTTAACCAGTCTCTTTTATTTGCAAAATGATAACATTTCGTGAATTTTATTCCATTCGTTCTAGTTCGAGATTATGCATATTAATGCTCATAGGGTCTATGTCCCCCAGGTTACTGCCGGAACGTACCCTGGTAACTATCTAGCTGATATGGTTAGGGGTTAGGGTTAGAGTTAGAGTTAGGGTTATGGTTAGGGTTAGGGTTAGGGAGTAGGCGTAGGCGACTCCCTAGACTCGTTAGTGGAGTAGGCGAGGTGCGGTCCGGCATATTAGATAGTAGTATTTAGTACCAGGGTACGTTCCGGCACTACCCTGGGGGACATAGACCCTATCAGTCATAGTAATGTCGTTCAGCAAGGTCAGTTGATCTCTACTCGATTATCGTAAATAAACCTGTCTGAATATGTATGCTGTCTGATGCGTGCGCATGTTTTTCATGGCGCCATCACATTGCTTGTCATGTCGCGCAGGCCCAGAGGTTGTAAGGACAGATGAGCTGGAATTGTATGTGCAAGCGCTGGCTGCTACACACGCCAGACCCCTGCCACCACTCAACTGGGCCAGTCTTCTTAACCCACTCCTCAAACTGCCATTCGGTGAGAGAGCCAATAGAAGTAATACATTTTAGTTTGAGATGAGTTGTGTAATCGTTAGTAAAAGTTATAGGTGTTATAACATGTCCTAGATCTATTTTTTATAATGTTTTAGTACACGTTTTTATTTATTTACCATTTGTAATGTAACAATATTAAGAGCATTATAAGCTTTCTAGATTGATTAGAATGTTGGCCAGTTCATTTCTGTGTTTATAATGCCAATTTCCCCACTGTTGAATATTTTAGGTAGTTCGTTTTTATTTAACTATTAGCTGTTGCAATTTAAGGTGTCTAGATGACATAGATTAGTATAAATAATTATATGTGATTAGTGTAATAGATATGTACGTACGTGGTTATGGCTGTGTAATTATTTGTGTCAACCATATATCTATTACGCAATTGATTGTTTTGACAGGGTTTGATTCAATTTTCGTTCATGTACAGGTGCACTGGTCCAGCAGATGTGTTTACAGATAGCCATTAATGAAGGTGCATCTTCAACTTCTGCTGCACAGTTTGTATCGGCATGGTGCATTCCACCTCTCTACACCTCCCTCCAGGTACAATATTAAATGTAGTCAATTCGTAATTTTCCCTGTTTTTTTTATAATAATACAGATTATCCTGCTCTTATTTTGACGGTTGAAATGAAAAGCTTATTTTAAAACCCAGCACAGTAGATAATGAAATGCATTTGCAGCTCACAATAAGACTGTGACTCAGTCAGCTCTTTAGGTTGATAATGGCAATAGGCATTGCCTACACTGACACTAGATGGATAGTTGGTTGGATGGATAGGTGGGTGGGTCGATAGGTGAATGGACAGACGGGCAGATAGATGGATGGTTCGGTGGGCGGGTGTGTGGGTGGCTGGATGGTTGGATGGATTGGCAGATAGACTGATGGATCAATAGATGGACAGACAGACAGATAGATAGGAAAATAATAGGTTTATTGCATAACGGTTACACAAACAGGTTACCTGATCTCATCAGGCAATGTAAAGGTGAAGTAAATGGTGCTTACAATTACAGCTTCTAAGCACACGAATAGCTTACAATGAAACCAACATTGATTATCAGCATTGGCATCATTACAGCCGCACTGCAAAACCCTGCTCTGTGAGAAACTACCGACGCTAATTCGCTTTCTGCCTCCGGCGAAGCTGAGGACATTGTTGGAGAGACTCATCGCTGACGCCTTCAGCACGGACAGCGAAGGTGTTCAGGTACATGTTGATAGATTTTATTTAAGTTGCATGCATCACCCTGGATTGATGTAGTAACCAAAGGGACATTAGGAGTCACCAAATCAACCATCATTTTACTTATGAACAACTGGCCAGTTTAATCAAACATGTTTATAAAGTATTGACTGGGGTTATTTCACATCTTACGTAGCACTTGGAGATGATACAGTCAAACTTGTATATAAGGGTCACTTAAGGTAACCAATTAAGTGTCTATTATAGACAGTTGTTCTTTCTATGGAAGTGTCTGCTTACACAGGTTTTAGTTGATGAGGTTACACAGGATTATTTAACTTGCTGACTTTTATTTGATTAAATAACATTTCTTCCCCAATTGGGTTTTTAGCAATTGACTACATAACTGGACTTACAGCGTTTTATATTAACCAGCTTTGAGTCCAACTATCAGTCCTACTTATGATCCAAAAAGCTGTTAAAATTCACTTTTTGATATTAGATAATTAATTACCTTATTTTCGCAGTTGAGCTTTATATTTTTTTCACAATGCCCACTGTTGTTTATGAATCTATATTATTCAGTTAATTTCACGAAACAGGACAGTGCCCAAAATTTACATTGAAGAAGCCACGGCTAGAACAGCTGTCAATCACGCCCCATTTTTGAAGAAGCCACCAAATGCAAATCTAGATGAGCACCGATTGGCAATTGGAATGTGTAGATATAACATACTCCACATGTGGGTTATTAGTTGGAATGTGTAGATATAACATACTCCACATGTGGGTTATCAGTTGGAATGTGTAGATATAACATACTCCACATGTGGGTTATTAGTTGGAATGTGTAGATATAACATACTCCACATGTGGGTTATCAGTTGGAATGTGTAGATATAACATACTCTACATGTGGGTTATCAGGTATTGAAGATTGCACGTCCGATATAATATTCATTGCTATGGATTCTGTGCGTCATAATTAAACCCCTGAGCGTCAGTGATCGTTGAGGCATTCATGATTAAATTCGTTTGTGCTATTTCTGCTGGTAACATGTTATTCTTATCCACACAGCTGGTGTCACTTCTAGATGGCTTCTCTGCTGCCCTCACAGTAGCGGATCCGCCACAGGCCGTCACGCCCGTGTTGTACATGAATGTTGAGCATATCTACACACTCATCTCTGCTGAGGAGAATGTAAGTTGGGAATCTGTAGCCAGAAATATTGCGAGTCGTTGTGCAGTCATAGTCTATAATTCATAACTTTTGAAATAAAATGCTGCGCAAAACTTTTATTATATTATATGTTACATGTCACATTTATTATATTATATGTTATTATTATGCAACTCAAAATAGCCATAACTATTTATGATATGTCTGGCAATGGCACCACCTAATCTTGCAACCAATTCAGCTGTTACATAGTCAAACTAGTACCTAATAATTATTCCAGATTGTGATCATTGTTTTATCACTCTGGCTGATCATAGAAACAATGCAATGCTACAGAAAGAAGAAATGAACCGCTATCATTTACCAGTAAAATATGAAATAAATATTATGTGTGTCCTCAAATCGGCAGCAGGTTAAGGAGTGTAAAATTATTATGAATTAGGAAGTGTTTTTAAACATTAAATAATTTTCTGTTAAATAAAAATGGGAAGTAGTTGTTCTTAAAATAGTTGTTAACTTCAAATAGATATTAAGTAGTAAGCATTTTAACAACAGTACGCGTGTGACTATTTCTCACAGTATGACACGCTGCGATCAGTGTACTCCCTTGTGGAACAGCTGCCTGAGAATCTTGTTCAGAGGCTGGTTAGCTTCGAGCACTCAGATCTCCGCAAACCAATCTTCGTGTGCTGCCACCTCGTGAAGAGTGGAAAAATGCCCTTGCAGTGGCTGGATAAGTGCATAGAGGGAGTTCTGGCCAACATGAGGTATATGTCCGTCTGATTGTGACGAGAATTCATTGTGCGCTTTACATTCTGCACTTTACGTTGAAGTTATGAACTCTTTACCGTCATTACAATATTAAGAGTGGATGTGTGTGCATGGAGGGTCCTGGGCAGTGTCTATGGGACACAGATCTACTGTACTACTCCATGATTTATCGATCAGCTTATCAATCGATGCCATTAAGCTATAATATCAGCGATGAACAGCATTATGATTGAGACTCGTTGACAAAGTGTTGATGTCAATATGGGCATTAGTAAACGTGCAACAGGTTTAGGCATTGTTAATTTATGTATTTAATATACACACTGAACATGCAATAACATAATGAGCATTGATTTTATGATAGCATATAGGCAACATTTTGCACAAAAGTGATGTTCTAGAATTATTAAATATAAAAATAATAAGAAGAATAAGAAGAAGACGAAGAAGAAGAAGAAAACGAATTAGTAATTAGTAATTATAATTTCAGTAAAGGCTCTTTGTGGCAATATGTCAACATATATTAAGAAAACGAAATTCTCTTCTTGATTTCAGTTTGACGATAAACATATCCTGGCTGCTGAGGCTGGTAGGCATCTGCCTGCATCGCTGTTCCCGTGCTGAGCATCACGGCGGAGAGGCTGCTAGTCTGCAGTGGATGCTCAACCTTCTCGGGAAAATGCGAGAGGTTATGCTGGCTCGGTCTGAGGCGGCCATCTTACGGCAGGTGCGCATTATGCAGTTAGTGCCCACGTGTAAGAGAAACAAGATTTCCCTGGTTACCAAATTTAGGCGAATCTTTGTTTCCAAAGTGCAAGGGCAATAACTTACATAAACTTGAGTTTATTAAACTTGAAAACCCCAAAATTAAAGTACTCCAAATCTCCAATTGTCTTTTGCCTTGAGGCTTTCAATTTCCTGTCAGCAAATATTTCTAACGTGCACTTATAACATTCTGTGACATCACAAAATGTTATGGTGCAGGATATATAATGAGAAGAGGGATATACATAAGGTTTTATTGTCCATTGTCCAGACACATAATGTATTACAGCCTAGCTCTGTTGTTACTTGCATTCGTTAGCTGTAATAACGGCCATTCTGGAGTCACCATAGTTAAAAATAGGCACGGAATTTGTCATCCTCGTAGTGAGGGGAGAGTGTGATGACTGCCATTCTTATCTGGTCAGTTTTTAAGGGACATATTTTCTCTGCAGAAGATCACAGCTCTGATGCAAATCTTTGCTGCCTGCGTTGTGGCGTTTTCAACCAGTCGTCTGCACCCACTTGGTACAATCGCGATGCAGTACGACAGGCAGCTCCATCTACTGGAGGGAAAAAATGTATCACTTGGCTCCGAATTACTGTCTCTGCTGCCAGTGGAATTACCCAAGCTCTTGCAGTCCAAGCCATGGCATCAGGCTTCCAGTACTGTAAGCATGTTATTGTCAGTAGCTCTTTAACATCATTGTGCCAGTTTCAGTATAAAATTACCCATCCTCTGCCCTCTTATTGACGATTTCATGTGTGCCTGTATTGTGTGTGCCTGTATTCACTTAAAATAAACAAGCTTCGAGTTTAAATCAATGATAATTAATGTAGGTCTCCCAATTTAGCTCGTTTCTCATAGATGAATCTATGTCAACATCACATTTGATCACAATTTGTAATATAAACGAATTTGTGTTATGCTGGATAATGCTGAAAATTATGGTCAAGTGACATTATTTCATGTGATTATTTTTAAAGGTATTTTCTTTGCTGCTGTTGCTGCAGCAACAGAAGAATGAGTTTGGTGTGGAGCTATCGTCTATTATCTCTGGTATGTGTAGGCACTATGTAACGTAAAACCACTCCTACTAAGTATCACAATCGTTGTATTGTATGTTAAAGGAATAATAGGTCCATTGATTATGCAATGTTGACGAATGCTAGAGTAACTGTCAGCTTGTGTAGTTAATAAGTGCATTACTTTATAGCCAAACGCGTATTAGTTTGTCCAATATCACTGCTGGTTACTAAGAAATGTCTAATTGAAATCCGCAGTCCAAGAAATCGGTTGACTGATTGTTTACAGTTTCCATGCAGTTTCAAACCGCTAGGTGTGATACAGATTTATAGTGCACCGGACATTTTCGCACGCATGCTCGGCCGTACGCAATGCTATCATTAGTGATTTCGTAAACACGGACGCTCGTGATAAGGAACTTTTTGTCAGGGCTGTCCATGTGCGTCCGTGATTAGTACGTGTGTTTTACTCCATTTCCATGTTTAGTCCGTGGCCGTGGTTACACCGCTGACACTTCCATTTCATCTGGCGTCCAAAACATACGGGCCGCACAAATGTTTACGTCATCGACGACTTATCGCTTGACTCTTGGATGACATTTACGGCACGTAAATGAATATCAACAACCGATTTCAAGTCTTGCTTGTAATGTAACCAGCAGTGATATTGGACAAACTAATACGCGTTAGGCTATAAGGTTACGTACTTATTAACTACACAAGGTGCCAGTTACTCTAGCATTCGTCAACATTGCATAATCAATGGACCTATTATTCCTTTAAGTGTACCATGCAATACTTTACCTATTACCAGTAACAAAGAGCCTGCAAAGATTCGATAAAAAATTATAGACTGTCCCACCAACTCACTCCTTCCATCCTCTACACACAACACTCCTCACTCAGCCTCCATCAAATTTGTATATTTAATAGTGATACCCTTTACTGCTTTTCTAACATCTGTTGATAACCTATAAAAATATATATACAGAAGCACCATTGATACAGTTAAGTTAGCGATTAGGATTGTGTATGATATTGTAGCGTGAACATGATCACATCTGTCATATTCAGTAATTGTTTTATTGCATTGTATAATATCATTTAAAATGCTAACCATTAATTAATTATTATGTTCATTTTAAATTGCAGACTGTTTTAGAGAACTACGCCATTGCTCGGAGTTCAAAGGTGCTGCAATCTGGACACAAGTTGTGCAATTGGAAGTATAAGTTACCCATAGGCGTCTATACTCGTACTGCTCCATAAAATTGATTGAAGCAGACATTGCTGTGATCTAACACTACACAAGTATGCCCTCGCCCATGTGTGAGTCTCGTGTGTCATGCCACCCTCCAGCTCAATGACTGACGAGTGGCAACGTTCGTGTGGATCCCAGAAAACCTGGAAAGTCTTAGAATTGCCATGCAATTTCATCATTTATGTTGGAATTGCAATGCTATTTTCCAGGTCTGGAAGATCCTGGTAGAAAATAGGTAAGGGTCATGGAAGGTCCTAACAAATTGGCTATTATTTTGTCTGGGCCTTGAAATTGAGGTCATGTTTAAAAGGCAATAAAATATGCTTCACGTGAGTTTGTTCTCTTATCTTAGTCATTAAAAATTAAGCTTTAATTTAAGCCATCAACAACTTGCTTTACCGTAGGTGTGTGAACCCTGTAGGTAAATAGTAGTGTTATTTGATTCATCAGTGTAATGCTTTAGTTATAACATGAAATATCAAAATGATCACAAAATATTAGAATTGCCAGGACTAGAACTTTGCAGGCAGTTATAAATAATTGGTTGAACTTTACATTGTTATTGCTGGTGAAAGTGCTTCCATGAAACAAGTGTATGCTGTAATTGAGATGATGGGGAAAATATTAATATTTTGTACATGTATCAATTTTGTTTGCAACGCGATGGCATTCACTATGAATTATGATGCTCATTAAAAAATGTGCAAAGAAAATTATTGTTATTGTGATTTCTGTTAATCGATACGTGTTCGACGTACAGGATTACAAGCAATCGCTACACTCTCTCAAATATGATGAACACATAGAACTCGCCGAGCGACGTTCGAATCGTGAGAATCGTTTGTGATTTCTGTTGGTAGCGTACGTGGCTCCTCGCATCGTCCGATACGTCACTCCTCGAGTATGTTGCGCGCTGTTCAAATCGTGACCAAGACCCCCTTTATTATTCGTTATACCTTCGCTGTCGTTTTCCCCCTTTGACGTCGGCTCTGATCAACTGAGCTCGTAGGTGACCCTTTCTTCGATGCTTTCAATGGCTTGCTCTTTCGACCTCATGGTGGAACTAACTCTTTTACCGCTGGTTCTCGTCGCAGTTCCTCTGTAGGTTAGTGGCTCTTCGGAGCTCGTCGACGAACGAACTTTTCCCTCGATGCTTGCTCTTTCGAGCTCTTGGCTGACAGAGGCACTTTCAAATAATTTTACTCAGTTTAATGCCTCGTACCTTTCCACTGATCCGTCCAAGAGATCCATATTGAATCTAACTGGTTGAAAATAAAACAGGCCATTACCTCAGATGTAAATTCCAATATCGCTATGAAGATTATTCGCAATAAGGCTTCAGTTCCTTGGTTGTCATCTTCCTTAAAGAAATCTATGAAGAAGAGATATCACTATTGCCACCAGGGGTCTAGATATCGCCATTAAAGAAATTTTGTTTTCCAATTAAATCGTAAACTCCATCGAGATTTTCTAAGTGGCATTGTCTGTGATAAACTTGCTGATGATGCTAAACCTTTTTGGAGATTCATGAAATGTAAACGACGGGTAATTGGTATTCCATCCCTTCTCCGTAGGGATGGTATTTCCTGTCTCTTGCATAGAAAGCTTGTTTGTTGAGTATTAAATTCAAGTCGGTTTTCTCTACCATTACTTAACAAGTGCCGCGGAGCGACAGCGCTCATCTAACGTCTACTGCGGTGACTCTGTGGTGGATTTGTGGGATTCTACTAAACCCTGTTAGTCCCAAATGTGTTCACATACGCGCCGAAACAGTGGATGGTATCAGGAACCTTCTCGAAAGAATGTTCGTTGGGATTGTTATGAAAGTTGCCACGAGATGGCGCGTACGTTTAAGTGTCTTAAGATTAAAGATGGAAGCTCCCATCGTATGTAGTAGCAACAACTATTTACAAGGCAGAATAGGTAAGCACTCATCCATTTACCTACGCAAGCCTACAGGCTGAAATAGAGAGCTGCCACCTGTAACTAATTAACGCAGGCAAAAACTACACAGTACTATCACCACCACATGCACCGGCAGTGGCCACTGGCAGTGGAATAAGTTACATGTAACACACTGACAGTAAAGAATGCCATAGAAATTATACGATTTAAGGAGCATAAACCTTCAACCAAATTTAGCTTTTGAAATTTCACTGTGACATTGTAGCCTCATACATCCAGGCATGTATAGATTCTACTAGCAAACCCGGCAGTCAAATTCTTTCTAACAGTAAACAAATCCATGTTTAACCCTCTTGAGGGTCAAAAGGTTATCACACACTTACTCTTCTCATGTCAGCAGAAAGTACATTTCATGGTCCTTTCAATAAAGCCATAAAAATGGTAGGTCACCACTGAAACAAAAAAGTTTTCCAATCGCTCCGTCAGACCATGTCCTCAGAAAATGTCTAAAATCTGCCCTGTGCCCATTGACCTTTGACTGTGACTCCAGATTTCGCACAAGTGATGGCTTTTCGCTACAATGATGCTATTATCGACTATCACGAGCCTAGGTCGAGCCATTTAGATTTGTGCGCAATTTGACATTTCCTCCCTATTTACCTCTAAGTTGAAGCGAAGGAATTGTTCCCCTTCTTTTAACCTCTTGAGGCCTTAGAGGGTCGAGCATTTAAGATTTGTGCCGCCATTTCTGCATTTTCCTCCCCTTACCTTAAGTTAAAGGAAGGAATGTTCCCTTCTTGTTACACCTCTTGACCTTAGACTCCCAGCTTCGAGCATCCCAACTCGCTTTTCGCGATTACCCTCCCCCACGTCCCGAATATTGTAAACGTACGTCGAGCCGTTTTAGATTGTGCCAACTGTTTGATCGACCGCACGGACGGACTACGCACGCACGCACGCACGGACGATCATGCGATTCATACAAGCTGCATCTGACTATGTCATATGAGCTATTAATACTTACCTGTATTACAGTCACAAAATAAACGCCAGAATGTCTAGTCTTTTCTTTTGATTCAATGGTTTGTACAGTCTTTTTTTAGTCGAGTCATTTTGAGTCTCACAAAGAGTCAGTCGCTATAAAATGTGTTTGGCAAATATAATGATAAACAACTTTAATGAACACTGAAACAATCAACTTGTGTTTCCACACAGTCAGTTCTTCCTGAATGTCTTTGGCAAACAAAATTAACAACAACAACTTTTATCAGAACTGAACTATTATTTATGTACCTACGATCATAATATACTGTAGCACCGTGGGAACACTAAGAGAGAGAGACCATACAATCGTTTAGGGACGGCCGGGCGATGGCCCCACCAGACAACCCGCATACTTAAGAGCGGGACATATAAATTAACATTGACAGTAAGCAGTCTAAAATGGTACGGACGCATTCACTTTACCCAAGAACGCAGCTAAATTCTAGGGTGTAGTATCCCTTTAAGCATGTAGTGAAGGAAACAGGAATTTATGCTGTGATCAACACATGTGTTTGATATGCTATAAGCCCCTCGCTTCTCTCTCAAAATCTTACCTAGCTACTCTCAGGGATGAGATTCTTCCGCGGATCCGCGGAAATCCGCGGATTTGACAGTCCCAGGGGTCGATTTTGTGAAACGTCTAAATTCGTTGAGAAAATTGGGAGGGGGGTAACAATGTAACAATTTAAATTATATACCCTCAACAGCACCTGACTGTAGACTGTAGAGTGTAGACAGTAGGCTGACAGCGAAGTATACAGTGTATCTGTTTTTGCGTACCAGAAAAGAAAATCCTCGTTCACAGGCTGCAGTGGAGGGGCAGACATTTGAGGTAGCTGATCACGTAACGACCATGCCTGGCCTGGGGGCCGGGTTTACATGTTGCTGCGTGCATGTTGTGTACATGAATATGCACAGATTGTTCCATTCGCATTGTTTTTTTCATTCAAATCTGGTCGCAGCAAGGCAGCTTATGTCTGAGTAAAACAATGCAAGCGACGGGTGGAAACAGAAAAATATCATTATGTCTGGACATTTAATAAAAAAACTTGCCCTATTTTCAGCCCCCTGATTTCCTATTATAGTTCGTTTGTACCTTTTGACAACTTGAACAGGTGATTCAAGAGTCTCCTATAATTTGTTCAGAATAGCTTAGAATGCACCAAATTGCACCATTCTTTAAAAAAAATTACGGGGGAGCATGCCCCCGGACCCCCCTAGCAGGGCGATGACCTACGGTCCTCACATTGCTCGCTCCTCTGTTTGCTAATTAAAATTTCAGCTGAAAATTAAATTTTCCAATCTCATCCCTGTACTCTTCACTTTACAATGTCTTTAACGAGTTCAAGAACTTTCACTCAAGGAAAACTTGAGCAGTGTTCTTAATAGATGGGTGGACGTTCCCTCCAGGCCGTTCCGTCCACAAACATTCGACCGCGCAGATGCTGGCGACCACGAATGGTCGCTTGTTTGTCATGCGTCACGCGGCGGCGTTCTGATCGCGCCATACGGCAAGCAGCTCGTCGGGATCGTCATAGCCGTGCGACGCGATAACGTCGCGGTAGCCGTCGCGCGAGTACCGCTTCTTGTAGAAGTAGATGTTCGCGTCGTGCGTCGGCTCGACGCCCAGCTTCTTCGCGACGATGCCGAGGAAGATGTCGTCGAAGCGGAAGTGCTTCGTGTAGAGGGCGCCGTGGTACATGTCGACGGCGGTGGCGCGCGACAGCAGGAACGCACCAGCTGTCAGGTACGGCGGGTACATTGAGAACGCATACTCGTCGAGGGACACGTACCACCGGCTGCTGTGGTGCCGCATCGGCGCCGAGAAGAAGCGGTAGCCGACGAAGAGGGTGCCGCCGTCGCCGTCGTCGTGCGCCGCGAGCCGACGCAGCGCGTTGCGCGGCGACACGTACATGTCGTCGTCTGCGAACATGATGTAGCGCGTGCGGGCGCAGTGCTCGGCGACCCAGCGCAGCCCGGCGACCGTCTTCAGCGTGTTGTTGTAGTAGGCGTCGACGAACTCCTCCTGCACGACGTCGCCGTGCGCGGCGCTCTCGGCCGCGATGCGTCGCTGCAGCGCGTCGTCGCCCGGCCGCTCGCCGAGCAGGAAGACGGCGCGCGTCGCGCCGGCGGCGCCCTCTCGCGGCGCACCCCACGTTCGCCGGATTGCCGCGCGCCGCTCGGCGTTGTCGAGCGCCGACTTGACGAGGATGAGCAGGCGGAGGGAGTTGTTGCGGCACGCGTCGCTGTTCGATATTCGCACGCGGTAGTCGTGCGGGTTGATCGGCGGCCGCTGCTTCCATCGGTGATGCTCTCGCATCTCGGCGACGACGCTGCGCAGGTCTACGTCCAGCGGGTAGTGGAACTGTGCGTAGTCCACTTCGTACAGGTGAGTGAACACGCCGAAATAGAGCATGAGCAGACAGAGAGCACCGGCTAACAGAATGAAGAGAATTCTACGACGGGCCGCGTTTGACATGGCTTGTCTCGGCAGCATCGGCAGCTGATCAGTTCTCTGGTTCAGCCGACGGGACTTCGGACTCGGCATGAGACACGGGAAGGTGGTCAGCACATGGTCAGCATAGTGACCTAGAGAAGCGGTCACCGCAGCGTCCGTGCCGCGTGCACACCTAGGAACAGAAATAATAGCCCTGTTAGTGTACGGCATCGAAGAATCATTCCCGTGGCACAAACTTGACTTCACACTACAGAGGCATTTATCTTAATCTCTGTCCTATACTGGTAAGAAGTCACTACATAGTAAGTTTTCGATATGTTATATGTTTTACTTTTTTAAACAATTCATACACAGTCACACTTCATCTCATGCTCAAGAGCTTATCATCAGTGCCATCATCGCAAAGTCAACACTAAAAATATCAACGCAAAACTGAAGATTCGCTGACTGTCTGCTGCTACATACAAGGCTTTCAGACCCTGCGTGGCCACACTGAGCGACACAAGCACTGTCGGACGCGCACGCATACAGGTTTTTCGCACCCACATGGCAGAAGCGCGCGGCGCGATCATGAGACGTACGTGCGTGCGAGAAGTTCGTTCAAGTTACTATACTCGGTCGGCCGGCGGCGCTGCGCCCGCGCACGCTCTCAGCTCGCGGTCGGCCGCGTTCGTGATCTCGGCGACGTGCGCAAGCACGCAGTCCATCATGTCGAACATACGCAGGGCCGCGTTCAGCACATCCACCTCGCCGCCGCTGGGCTCTGCGAGTGCGCGACCCGTGACGGTGACCTCGACCTCCGGCCCCGCGCCGCGCCCCGCCGGCTCCTCCTCACGGCGGCGCCGCAGCTCGAGCTCGTAGTGCGCGCGCGACAGCGTGAGGCCCTCGCGCACGTGCCGCAGGTAGCCTTGCTCGATGCCCGGCAGCATGTTCCAGATGCCCGTCGCATTGTCGGCGCGTGAGTCACGCAGCAGCAGGAAGCGCAGGAGGTTCAGCGCGGCCATGACCTTGTCGGAGGCCTCCAGCAGGTCGGTGGTGGCGCCGTCCGGGGCAGCGAACACGGGCGCGAGAAGCCCCGCGAGCGACGCCTCGCTCGTGAACGCCGGGTGCCGCCGCGGCGACGCCAGCTGCCGTGCGATCTCGTCCTTCGCGAAGCCGATGTAGAGCGCCTGCGCGCCGGCGTGCTGAAGCTCGTTCAACATGCGCACGAACAAGTTGCGGCGCGCGGCGACCGCGAGCTTGCGCACGTACAGTCTCGTCGCCTCCAGGGCGCGCCGCCGCACGGCCGTCGTGCCGCCGTACACCATGACATCGACGAGCATCGGTGGCAGCGCGTGGCAGCCGTCCCGCTGTCCCGGCGCACACTCCATCGTCTCGTCGTCGACGCGCCGCAGCAGTGCAGCCAGCAGCTCCAGCGCCTTGCGCACGGCGAGGGAGTGCGTCTGCGTGAGCGCGGCGCGCAGGGCTGCCGCGTGCAGGTGCAGCACGTGCTCCGCGCGCAGCACGCACGGCAGCGCGTCCGCGCGCACGCCCCCGCACAACACGACGTAGAACAGGCAGCAGACACCGAGCGGCGGCACTCCACCCAGCTCGTCCTCATCCTCGTCCTCGTCGCCGGCGGCGACGGCAGCATCCTCCTCCGCCCATTCGTGAACGCGGTACGCGTCTGGCACGAGGTCAACGATGAGCCGCGCGGCCGCGACCGCACGCTCTCTTGTCGGCGACCCCTCCTCGAGGTCGAGAAACGCGAGCGGGCGCGCCATCACCTGCAGGAGCGCAGTCGCCAGGAGGCGTCGTGGTGCGGCGCCCGTCGCGCGCGCCGCCATCGCCGCGAGAAAGTCGAGCAGTTCGGCGAGGGCACCGTCGAGGCAGCGCACGGCGGGGTCGGCGTCGACCAGCGCCCTCTCGTCGTCGTCGAGCGCGTGGTCGGCGGGGACGGGCAGCGACGTGACGTGCCGGCACAGCGGCGGCAGCGCGAGGTCGAGGTAGCGGCGGCGGTCGAGCGGCAGCCGCAGCAGCGCGACGCGCAGCGCGGCGAGCAGCGCCGCGTAGCGACACTCGTGCGCGAAGCCGTCGGCCTGGCCGAGGATCGCGACGAGCATCTCCTTCGCGTTGCCGAGCAGCGCCACCTTCGCGAGCAGCTCGCGGCACACGTAGACGAACGCCGGGTACTGCTCGGCCGTCAGCTGCGTGAAGGCAGCGCACACGGCCGGCATTAGGTCCCACGCGGCTGCACCTAGCAGCTCAGAGTCATCCGTGCGTCTCACCTGCTCTAGTAGCGCCTGAGCGTCTTTCTTCGCTAGAAGCGTCGCCATCGTCGACTGATACGTCTGCGCCATCGTCGCCAACCAGCCGGGACGGACCTAAACGAACGATTTTTTGGCGATGAACGCTTCTATTTGCGGTGAATCAACAGCAGACACTCTTAAACATACTTGTGTGCAGCAGGAGTAGGGCTCTGGATTAAACTGCAAATTCAGATTTTTTTAAATTTGAGCTGATTTGTGCATAATTTGCATTTTTACAATATACAATGGGACAAATGAAAGAATAACAACAAGTCACAATAAATTGTTATCAGCCACGATTATTAGCGGAGTAACAATTTACTGATCGCAATACAGCGCCCCACGATACGATAATTAATACACAGCCAGACAGCGTACAAGCTTAACCTTTTTTGAGTCATGGACTCCTTTGAGAATCTGGTGAAAGCTACAGGCCCCTCCTCAGAAAAATGCACATAAGCAAATAAACACAGAATTTTGCATACAATGGGGTTCACGGACACCCTGAAGCCCACCCACGGACCCTTTTGGGGTCCATGGACCATAGGTTAAGAACCCTTGATCTAGAGCACACTCAGAACGTCTCGGTGTTTTAACCATGAAATATATATATATATATAGTAACCGATTGTTTACTATATATGAGTATTGCTTTGACATATTCATAATATATTTGTGTTATGAAAGTATTGGAATACATATTATAACAGTCAAATAACATTAGTATTCGACTATCAATGTCTACCGTCTTTTTCTGTCTGTGTATCGCGACACGTATCGTATCTACGTATCAAGAGACGTATCGTATTGTAACCCTAGTGTATCCTCACACCTCTTATGATTGCGATATCTCCCACTGCACTGATAATATCTCCTATTTCAATAAATTTCTGTCAAATATATTTGCATTTCAATTTCAGAATTTTTTCCAGGTAATGTTTTTGGAAATCCCCATTTCATTGACTAAATACCAAGTAATGAAGTATCATTAATGCCAATTATAAATCGCATAGATATTGCGGTTACTTTAATAAGAAATGACCGCACAATTGTTTTTGGTTGGTTTGCATTTGATAAACGGCCAAATCTGGAGACTGGGCAAGGCACAACCCTACCCTAGTTTAGATAGTTCTAGGGATAGCGTGGGTTCTAGCGATAGCTGTGCCTGTGGCGCCACTGCCACTGCCTCTGGGAGTGGGACAGAATAGGACTATGTTCAGGAGCCATGTTTCTGACCACTCACTTAATTTATCGAGGTCATGTCTGCAGAAGAATATTGTCTGTGATGTTTCTTACTATATTCCACATTTTTGTATCGTCTGCAAACATTTTCAACTTACAATTTACAAGGTCTGGTATATTGTTAACATAAATTAAAAACAGGATTGGACCAATGACTGATCCTTGAGGTAACCCGCTGTCGACGCTGCTCCACTCAATGAAATTCTCCGTGCACTGATACCCGCATCTTTCTATCTGTCAGGAAACTTTTCTTTTAGCTTACTTATGAGACGGCGGTGTGGAACCGTGTCGAAGGCCTTTTGGTAATCCAAAAATATTGTATCTATTGAAGCACCAGTCCAATGCTGATGTCCAGTCTTCGAACGTTTCTAGAAGATTTGTCAGGCAGCTTTTTCCTGCCGTGAACCCGTGCTGGTGAGGGGTGAAAAGGTCATTAATGTTTAAGTGCTCCACAATGTGATCTTTTACCAGGGATTCCATCACTTTACATGTTACACTTGTTAGTGCCACCGGTCTATAATTTCCTGCATTAGTCCTGCTTCCCAAGATTGGGGTGATTTCTGAGCATTTCCAGGCTGTTGGTACCTTGCCTTCTTGTAGCAACGATTAAAAAATTATGCTCAGCGGTTTAGCGAGACCCTCTGCACTCTTTGAGAAATTTTGGGTGGATTTTGTCTGGCCCTGGAGATTTGTCTGGTTTGACCATATCAAGTTTCTTTTTGATGCTCTCCGTGGTAAAGCGAATGTTTCTTATGGTGTGATAATTTTCAACTTTGTTGTCAAGTACTGGTATTCCTTCTTCTCCTTCTTGTATAAGAACTGTATAGAAAAAGTTGTGAGGCAATGATTCAGCATCTTTGTCCGAATTTGTAAGCGTTCCGACTTGTCTCTTTAGTTGAGTTACACCAACTTTCACTTTCTGCTGGTTGCGTTTGTAGGCATACATTTTTTTGGGACGTGTCTTGGAGGAGTCTACTAAATGTTTTTGTGGTCTCGTCTGGCATTCCTGCACATCTCTCCGGCCTTGTTTCTCTGCTTTGCATAGACTTCCTAGTCACGTCTTCTACCTAGGCTCAACCATCACTGGAAGATTTTTTACTGCCTTCTAAACTGCTTTCTTCATCCATGTTGGTTTTGAGCCTATATTGCGTGGGGCATATCTAGGTACAAATGTATTGCATAATTTGTCTACTGTGTTTACAAATTCGCTCCAAGATGATTCTACGTCATTGGCATTTAGAACTTTGGACCAATCTGTGGTTAGTAAATCGTGGTTGATACTGTTGTAATCCTCTTTCCAAACATTTAGACCTTTGCTAGTTCCATCCCTTTTCCCCGGTTCTAGATAGGTGAGTAAGGTCCAAGACAGACCAACATGGTCACTTTTCCCTAGCGGTCCTAGAGTGATCATGTTTTCCACCGTGCGTTCATCGTTGGTAAATACCAAGTCCAGCATGGATGTGAGCTTTCCATCGACTAAGCGTGTTGGTCCCGTCACATGTTGGCATAATAGCATGTCCTGTATTATGTCTAAGAATTTACAAGGGAAATTGGACTGTTCTCTGTCTGTGTAATACCTAAAAAAGTCTACATCTCTTAAATTGAAGTTGCCCATTATCAACAGATGCGTGTAGCTTTTTCATTGTTCACACTTGAGCTGGATGGCGTGCTATAGCATACCCCTATGAGTAAAGTTTCTCTGTTGGCCAAGTATACCTTGCACCATGTAGACTCGGTGAATTTTTCGTTATTTAGGGTCTCGCAGGGTGCTGCTCTTAACGAGTCGTGGATTAGTGGGGCTACTCCACCTCCTTCCTGTCCTTCCCGGTCCTTCCTGAATAGTGAATAGCCGTTTAGCTTTAGTGGACCATCAGGTACGCTTGTGTTTGCCAGGTGCCAGGTGATCTTGTGTTTGCCCAAGTTTCTGTCATGCCAATAATCTTTGGTTTCAGGTCCGTTGCCAGTACTTCCAGCTCATTTAGTTTATTAACGATACTACGTGCATTTGTATAGTAACATGTGACACAGTTAGCTTTGTTTAGTGCAATGCCGTATTTACATATGTTAAACCCGTCCCTGTTGTCTATATGGCCGTGTGAGGGGGTTGGGGGTCCAACACCTTTCTCTTTACAATTTGACCTCTTCTGATCATCAGGTCATACTCCTCTGGTCTCTCCTTATCCCCAGCTCCTGCCTCAGTGCTTGCCACCTGGCCCCTTTCCTGCAGGTCATGTCACGGCCTTTACATCACAGTCTTTCATTTGCTGCTGTTTTCAGTTTTTTGACACTGCGCCAGCCAGCCTTTTCTTTTCGGGTGTTCGCTTTTCAGAAATTACCTTGACTCCGTCTTGTCGATTTTCCCGAGCTGTCTACCTTCCCCAGTCTAATACCTTTCACTGCTTCGCAGTCTTCAACGTTGAGAACTGCTGTGAGCGCTGTCTTTACCTAGTCTCAAGTCATATCTACTTGACTGTCTCCCATGTTCTACGGGCTCCGGATAAGTCCGAAGACAACTCTACGTTCTGTTCTCGGCTCTGCTCTCTTTCTTCGGTTCTCTCTGAAATTCTTATTTTTCCTCTTATACTCGTTGTTGAATGCGTTTTGTCAATGTTCTTAGTCTGCATTAATCTTGTCACCTTGTCTTCCGTCCTTATATGATATATACTTATTCAAGGCTTTTCATTTTTACGGCGCGATCCGCTCGCGCTCACCGCGCACCAGAAATTGATGCATGGTGCGCGCATCATCGCGCCTCATAAAATTGGTTGAACATCGCAGCACCAAAAAGTAATGACCTATTCTGTTGAAATAGCTCATGAGTTCTCAATGTGGGGGGCGCCGCGCCGCGTCCGGGTCCCCGCCGCGGGCCCCAGGTACAAAAGGTTAGCACCC
>NW_014577226.1:443388-447434 GCF_000485595.1 Priapulus caudatus | reverse complement strand
GGGGTTGGGGGTCCAACACCTTTCTCTTTACAATTTGACCTCTTCTGATCATCAGGTCATACTCCTCTGGTCTCTCCTTATCCCCAGCTCCTGCCTCAGTGCTTGCCACCTGGCTCTTTCCTGCGGGGTCATGTTCGGCTTTACATAGCAGTCTTTCATTGTGCTGTTTTTCAAGTTTTTTGACACGCGCAGCAGCTTTTCTTTCTGGTGTTCGCTTTTCAGAACTACCTTGACTGGTCTTGTCGATTTTCCCGACGTGTCTACCTTCCCCAGTCTAAGAACCTTCTCTGCTTCGCAGTCTTCAACGTTGAGAACTGCTGTGAGGTCTCTTTACCTGTCTCATGTCATGATCTACTTGACTGTTTCCCTCATGTTCTACGGGCTCCGGAAGTCCGAAGACTACTACGTTCTGTTTCCGTCTGTCTCTTTCTTTGAGTTCTCTCTGAAACTTCTCTATTTTTCCTCTACTACGTTGTTGAAGGTGTCGTCAATTGTTCTTAGTCTGCCATTAATATTGTCGACCTTGTCTTCCGTCCTTTGTATATATATATATGATGTACTTTCTTGTACTACTACCTTAATACTGTTCATGCTGTCTGTGAGCGTGTCTAGCTTTGTCACTGTTTCCGCTTGTTTGTCTTCAAGCCTTGCAATGGCACCAAACAGGTTTGCTAGTTGCTACACTGTGACTGCATTTGTTGCAATACCAGTGAATGTTGCTGCCTCCGTTTTTGTCAGCGTCAGACAGAAGAAATTCATACGATTCATCGCCGAGTTCTTCGGATTTGATGTGATGCCAAAACATGCAGATTTCACAGTGAAGTCCCCTATCACTATCCTTCACTGGAACATTACATGTTCCACACCAGTCCGAGTTTCCTTTGGCCTGCACCCTCTTCTTCCCGCTTTGACATCCAATTTGCTTTGGTTCCTGTGTCAGGCTTCCCCTAGTTTTCTCTGTATTTGACGCAGTAGGCACCCCCCCCCCAAGTAGTTACACTTGCATAAACCATTTTAGGAGTATACTGTTGACTGTATGTGTGTCTAGATTAGTTCCAGGATGCACGTCGGGATCTTGTTTTGCGGTATCTGCTGTGTAGTTTTGAATAATTCTTCATGTACCATGTAGAAATAAAATGTTGGGAAATCATAGTGCTTTGGAATTGCCAGGAAAGGATAAAAACATGCTAGATAGCATTGCATGGCATGGTTGTTGTANGAGCGACCGGTCGCTGTCACCTGACAACACAAAAACTCCTGTAGTTGTTTTAATAAACAAAATATCATAAATCAGGGTTCGACACTAACGCTAGTCCGTTAGTCCGAGACTAGTAAAAAATCAGAAGGACTAGTAGATTCCCATAGCAGTTAGTCCGGCGGGACTAGTTATGTTTTCCCCGTCCCTCACCGTCCCAATATCCCATCGATTTTACCGGCGGCAGCGTCTCTCATCCAAGATCCAAAGAGCTATATATAACTCGTCCAAATTAACAAGTTTTCCCTGTTAGACGCGCTAGTCCAAGTAGAGTAGACGCTAGCACGCTCTGCACGCTCCAAGCATGCTAGACCCTACGGCAGTGCAAACATTGTTAAACAATGGGGTCTCGAACCCACCCAGTCTACCGATTGATCGCTTGACAGTAGCTGTTGACATAGAACAAACGGTCTGATTGTAGAAATGACGCAACTAATCAGTTATAGGCTCTCATAGGGAGGTATTCACATCGCAACCACATCGCATGCGTGTGTTACTTGAAGCAGTCTATACAAATAGTAGTGAAGCTAATAGTAGGTACATCCTTATCCAATAGTATAATTTACTAACATCAAGGTTGTTATGTGAAAGTATTTGGACGGCGCTCCCCTCCACCTCCCAAACGTAAATCGCAGGAGGAGAAATTAGATGGCCAGCGTGTCTATGATAAGACGAAAAGGATGCGTGCGTTCCAGCCAGCGTGGAAATCGTCATACCCGTGGCTAGAGTATGACCCAGCCAAGGGTATCACTATGACCTGTGGTGCAGGCTGTATGTATGATAGTTTTTCCACCGGCACTACAAACTATCGTTTGGAAACTGTTAAAGCGCATGATGCTTCCGAGGGGCACAGAAAGATCCTAGCAAAAAGAAATGCAAGGACCATGCCTGTTCGCGAAACAGTGGGGGCCCAAGTGACCCAGAACTGAGATTGAAATGGTTTGTGGCGATCAAAAGAGGTGATGAAAGTGCACACGCACGTGTACGTGCACACGCACGCACACACGTGTACGTGCACACGCGCGCACATGCACAGACGTGCACACGCACAGACGTGCACACGCACCCACGCACGTGTACGTGCACACGCACCCACGCACACGCGCACGTGTACGTGCACACGCACCCACGCACGCACGCACACACGTGTACGTGCCCACGTACGTGTACATGCACATGCAGGCACGTGTACGTGCACACGCACGCACGCACATGTACGTGCACACGCACGTACGCACGTGTACGTGCACACGCACGCCCGCACGTGTACGTGCACACGCACGCACACACACACGTACGTGCCTATGCACGCACGCACGTGTACGTGCCTATGCACGGATGCACGTGTACGTGCACACGCACGGACGCACGTGTACGTGCACGCACGCACACACGTGTACTTGCCTATGCGCGCAGGCACGTGTACGTGCACACGCACGCACGCAACCACGTGTACGTGCACACGCACGCACGGACCGACGTGTACGTGCACACGCACGCAAGCATACGTGTACGTGCAGATCAGCTTTCCTCCCAGATGTCTTTGCANAGCATTATCAACACATGCTATTAATGCAGCCTCATTCACTGATCAATGACCATTACAGCAACTTGTGACAGACGCTCAGAGTAACCAGTCAGTCACGGCAGACACAACTGCATCAGACTGGGGCGGTAAGTTCCTCATCATGGCTCACACTAAGTAAAAGGTTACACAAAGAAACTGTTGTGGTGGGTAGAAAATAACCTCACTAAAATTGATTACAGAAGGATTGCATTCAAATGCATCATACATGCTACAATTACCTTGCTAACTGCCTCATCTTGGAATTCTCATATTTCGTTTCTTTATCATAGATGGCCAACCCTCATCTTCATGCAATTCCCCAGCACCAGTAGTCACTGCAGATGGATCCATCCTACTGCTAAACAAGATTAAGCATTACCAACACATGCTATTAATGCAGCAACAATAAAAAGGATCAACAACCATTATAGGGAAAGCTTAAGACAATGGCTCAGAGTAACCAGTCAGTCATGGCAGACACAACTGCATCAGACTGGGGCGGTAAGTTCCTCATCACGGCTCACATCAGATGAAAGATAAAACAACGAAACGCTCACTGCAGACAGGAATAATACTGACTAACACACAATAACCTACCTACCTACCTAAGAAATTCACCTTGGAATTCTCATATTTCGTTTCGGTATCATAAATGGCTATCTCTCATCTTCAGGCAATTCCACAGCATCCGTAGTGACTGCAGATGGGTCTATCTTACTGCTAAACGAGATTAAGCATTATAAACACATGCTATCAACGCAGCCACATTATTGGATCAACTACCATTATAGGAAAAGCTTAAGACAAAGGCTCAGAGTAACCAGTCAGTCATGGCAGACACAACTGCATCAGACTGGGGCGGTAAGTTCCTCATCACGGCTCACAACAGGCAAATGATAAACCAGAGCTAATGACTGCACCCAGGAATATATATCACTCACTAAAATACACTTTAGACAAATATTGCATTCAAATGCATCATGCATGTTACAATAATCATTCCATCTGCCTTACCTTGGAATTCTCCTATTTTGTTTCGGTATCATCCACGACTAACTGTGATTTTCAGACCTTTCCACACCATCCATAGTTACTAAGCACAAGTCCATCCTACAATTAAACAAGATTCAGCATTATCACCACATGCTATCAATGCAGCCACATTCACTGATCAATGACCATTACAGCAACTTGTGACATACGCTCAGAGTAACCAGTCAGTCA
>NW_014577226.1:440212-443281 GCF_000485595.1 Priapulus caudatus | reverse complement strand
AAATCGAAATAAAGATCTACGGGAAAAACAGGTAGATGTAACCCCTTGTACCCTGGGAGAGACCCCCTGTACCCCCTAGCAGAAGGGGGGCTCCACCCTCCTACCCCACCTACCTCCCCGCAAATCACAATGCTCGTCGCTTTGCGCCTAGTAAGAGTCCTTCGGCAGGACTAGTAGAATCTTGGAAGGACTAGTACATTTTTTCTTTTACTAGTCCTGTGGACTAGTGAACTAAAATGGTTAGTGTCTAACCCTGATTATATGGAAAGCTCAGACATTATATGACAAAGGCTCAGAGTAACCAGTCAGTCATGGCAGACACAACTGCATCAGATTGGGGCGACAAGTTCCTCATCACGGCTCACAACAGGCGAATGATAAACCAGAGCTAATGACTGCAGCCATGTATATATATATATATATCACTCACTAAAATACACTTTAGACAAATATTGCATTCAAATGCATCATGCATGCTACAATAATCATTCCATCTGCCTTACCTAGGAATTTTGTTTCGGTATCATCCATGACTAACTCATTTTCAGACAATTCCACACCATCCATAGTTACTAAGCACAAGTCCATCCTACAATTAAACAAGATTAAGCATTATCAACACATGCTATCAATGCAGCCTCATTCACTGATCAATGACCATTACAGCAACTTGTGACAGACGCTCAGAGTAACCAGTCAGTCACGGCAGACACAACTGCATCAGACTGGGGCGGTAAGTTCCTCATCATGGCTCACACTAAGTAAAAGGTTACACAAATAAACTCACTAAAATTCATTACAGAAAGATTGCATTCAGATGCGTCATGCATACTACAATTACCTTCCTAACTGCCTCATCTTGGAATTCTCATATTTTGTTTCTTTATCATAAATGGCCATTTCTCGTCTTCAAGCAATTCCCCAGCACCAGTAGTCACTGCAGATAGATCCATCCTACAATTAAACAAGATTTAGCATTATCAACACATGCTATCAATGCAGCCACATTCATTGATCAATGACCATTACAGCAACTTGTGACATACGCTCAGAGTAACCAGTCAGTCACGGCAGACACAACTGCATCAGACTGGGGCGGTAAGTTCCTCATCACAGCTCAGAATATCCAAGATATAAACAAAATGAAAACTCGCTAAGCCAACTTGTGTGTGATTTGATTGAAAACAGCCGCTTCTAAGTGCCATCCACAACAACAAGACCTTTTGCCATTACATGCAGTACTCACCAAGCTTAATCAGATATGCCTTCCCAGCCAGCCTTTTTTTGCACACACACAATCGCAACGATATCATATTGCAGATACTCTGCCAACTTGGTTCGCATTCCTCCAGCCTACTCCTGTATCTTGAGCTATAATAAACAGTGGCACAACATTTGAACTTTATCTAGAAAAATGCGATTCTCGGCATCAAACACGGATCGGACTTTTACCAACTAGACCCCTTTACCTTTTCCTGAATAGCAGAGACATCCTATGTTATAGCACCTCTCACCATTCAAAAGATCAAAAGGGTTAATTCAAATATGAATAGACTGTAGGCAATACCTTCGACGGAAGCATCTAACCACTGATATCTATGTACCACCTACACCTGTATTTCTTTACAATGCAAACTTCTACAAAAAAAACGATGACAAAGTCCTACACTAATAAATGGTTTACTTACCTTTGCTTTTGCTGCAAAATTTCTCCAATGTTTGAAATTATTCACTAGTTCTTAAACTATGCACAAATCGTGCTTGTAGTCAAGAGGTTTGACCTCATTCGGGGCTGCTTTGCTCTATGATGACAAGCAGTTGGACATTAATTAGATTTTGCATTGTAACATTGGTATGGCATGTGCTATTAATCTGCCCATGATTCACCAATTAAATTCAAGGCATTTATTTTAGGGAAACCATTCTGTGCATTTATGGAAGATAACTATCATTGACATTCGAGGTAGTGACAGGTAGGAGTCAAGATAATTATGAAATTGGAAAAATATCAAACAACAACAACTATGACTTTGGTTACAGATTCGAATGTTATTTTGACAGCCACTTATTACTATTTACAGCAATACACCAAGTTCTGTAGTGACAATGTTGCTTTCCAAACTATTAGGCTTGCGTCTTAGTCAAACAGACCTGCAAATAACATACCAAAACCAATGTGAACAACACAGTAAAACATTACACCTTAATTTTAATTTTTTAATTTTTAAAACAGCAATCTACATAAACCAAGTCATTGTGATGGTATATCTTATGACTACACATTATTCTGACAAACAATTGATCCACGATTACCTGATTTCAAGTAACTTACCGAATCCCATATCATCATCCGACTCTTCAGACTCAACCTTCTCTGGTTTCTTCTCTGCAGACAAAAAAATAATTTTCCAGATAATAAACACTAAAAAAATTACCACAATACACCAGTTTAATTGTTAGGCGCCCACAAGAAAACAAATGGTGATATGACCATAATCTAAATGAAATACTAAATAGCAACAAAAAATATCTCAGCCATAACAAATTGCCTCGGTCTGACCTCAGACAAAGGTAGGTGTATGTTGGGTTGTTTTTCAACAGAACATTCTGCGTGGTGCATGCCACATATCATCACAGGTCAGCCGCAAACAATTTCAAAGAGCAGATATGTTTCAGAACTAATATCTCAGCACCTGCGGGTACCTTATATTAGTTCCGAAATTACTGCTGCACTAACCTGCATCTGCGGGCGCAGCACCATCGGCCTTGGCATCAGGAGCGCCACCGCCTACTGGTCCACCACCACCAGGCGCAGGGGCCGATCCAATCGCAGTTATCAATTTCTTGACATCAACATCTTCCATACTTTTAGCATAAAGGCCTGGGAAAAAGCACACAATACCATGGCAACACTAAGTAACACGACTTTTAAGCACTATAACTTCTCAACTAACCAAAAATTTTGATTCTGATCATAGGTAGCATTTTAAGTAATAGTTTTCACGTTATGATATACCAAGCAATTATATCTACTTAGGATTAAATATTTACATTTTATTAAGTTGTAGG
>NW_014577226.1:436206-438049 GCF_000485595.1 Priapulus caudatus | reverse complement strand
CACACACACACACACACACACACACACACACACACACACACACACACACACACACACACACACACACACACACACACACACACACACACACACACACACACACAAACATACATATATATATATCGCTCTACAAGATCTGCGTGCTAAATGAATCTATACCTCCGCATCTATTGTTTGCATGCTTGGTATTTTAGCGATCGGTTAGTTCCAGTGGATATGAACAAATAGAAAGCGGCGGCGTGCATGCTCGACTGGGTTTTCGCCGTAGTCTAGGTGCAGAAGTAGCCAGGGACACGTCGCTGCGGCAAGCGGAAACTCAGTCGCAACTCTCGCTTCGTGTGAGGATATATAGACATAACCGCTTATGACCATATAAGCCTATCAGCTCTTGATTATTAACGAGTATCCGTACCAGACCGATTATGCGCTAGAGAAGATACATGGCGAAGTTACACGTGTTCGATTCGTGCGTGGTGGCGGTTGCGCTGTGTGTGGTGGTCGTGGCTCGGAGACAGTCAGTCGAAGATGCCAACGAGACGCTGTCAAACATGCTCGAGTTCTCCCAGGATTCGATCGAACAGTTGATCGAGGCGCAGACTATTACTGTGGACTACAACCTGACGTTGTCCACGTCGATGGGTTTCTCGCAAGACTGTTGGTTGGACGTGACCTGCAACGACCGATTCGTCGGCGATGTGATAGAAAACGTACAGACGCCCGTCGCCTGCACTGGCACGACGTACGGAAACTTCACAGTGCTGGCCAAATTCCTCGGAATAACGTCGCTGTCGTTTCACGTTTATAGTTCCGAATCGGACGCGATACATTACTCTCATGGAGGGTACCGACTGAGTGTTATACGCAAACCTCGCTTCATCGACAAGGCATTCGGCATCATCGTCACCATCGTCATCATCCTCAACACGGTGGGCTTCGGGGCGACAATAGAGATTCCCGTAGTGAAAAAGATACTGAAGAGACCGATCGCACCAGCGATAGGCGGAGTCTGTCAACTCGTCATCATGCCTCTCGTAAGCCTGCCGTGTTAGAATCTGTGTGTAAGCGAAATCTGCTGCATACAATATACGCGGAAGTATTTGTGATGATGCCTGTCCGAATAAACACATACATAATATCAGAAGTAGATAACATAAGTGGATTCCCTATTATCTACTTATCTGATAATATTATGCGTTCATTACAGGCGTTATATAGTGAGAGATATCTGGTTATAGACACACACACGCGCGCACACACACACACACACACACACACACACACACACACACACACACACACACACACACACACACGACAACATCACACGCGCGCGCGCGCATCCCAACGGTTGCACTGGATATATCCATTAAGTAGCCCCATTTAGCTTCTGCATATATGGCACCCAAAAACCCTGTTGGTTTTGTATTGATGGTTCATTGTGCAGTTAGTAATTCGCATCTAAACGAGAACATATTTGCATTAGAAATACGGTGTGGTGGTTGAATGTTCAATGGAGTCGGTCTCCGGACATGGCAGTTGGTGCCAGCGCCTGCTGCCGTGTGCGTGTCGTTGTCTTTCTCGATATCGTAATTGTTATTATAACATTTTAATACATTAATCACTATTCCATCATTAAAACAGCATTGGTACAACATGTCATTATACAATGGGATAAAAAAAATCGACTAGTAATTGTAGTTCAAACGATATTAATAGTATGTGTCTTGGATGTTTGAAGATAGTTGAAAAAATATCACTAATGCCATGTTATACACATTCTATCACAAGAAATTCGCGGATGTCTGCTTCGCGCGTGTGTGTGTTGAATTTCTCGAGTAGAATC